>NC_053488.1:66628336-66898828 GCF_015227805.2 Hirundo rustica
CATTAATTTGGCTCAAGATGCTTACTCTGAATGATAATGCAACAAGAAGGAAAAATAAAGCAAGTACTAAAAGAAGATGCCTAAACACTTCTTCAGCTGCAGAGTCTAACAGCACTTTGCAACTAGAAGTATGTAGTGTGGCCAGCTTGCAAAGAGGACTCTGAAGTACCATTTGCCATTGTGAAAATGCACTGTCTGCAAAGAGCTTGGTGCTTGATCTGTGATATGGCAGAATGCACATTGCTACACTGCAAACTCACTAGCGCAGAAACGTATCTTGAACAGTTTAGGAAGAAGAAATGCTATTAAGCTATCTTAGGAAAGATAATGAATTTACAACCTAGATGTAGTGCTTTGTTTAAAAAACAAAATCAATACAATATTCTCTACAATCTACGATGTGCAACCTCCCGCTCCTTTCCTCATTAATTGCAGGATATTTTGCAAATACAAATTTGAATTACCAGCAATGGGAAAATTAAGTCCCAAATACACTTTTAGCTTGATTTAATATAAATGCATATTAAGCAAGAGAGGAAAAAGAGGAAAGTAAAAAAAAAAAAAGTTAAAACACGGAGACAGGATTCACAGCTCAGGATTTCCTGACCCATGTTGTTCTGGGCTGAGCTCTGATTTTTAGGCAGTGGTGACATGATAAAACATTTCTTGATAATGAATGAGAAATAGGTGATAGCTCTGATAAACTCTTACATTAGTTGCTTTCAGGATTAGTCACTTTTTTTTAATTTGCCTTATGGATAGGGGTGATCTCTGTCATTGTTCCTCTTTCAGCAGTCCATTTCATTTTCCTGCACAAGGAAGTACACTGCTGCAGCCTCTGGGATCCTTGTGCCACGGAGCGTGAGGAAGGAAAGGAAACACAGCTCAGTTCAAACAAAACTTGTCCGTAAACAATGGAAATACAGAAAAGTGTAGATGCAGCATCAAACCTTTTGAGGAAGTAAATGATGTTTTCATTTGAAAACAGTTTTCAAAAGGAAATGCACCTCTGCAATTGCTCAGCCAGTGTTTGAATGTGTAGATTTATAAAACCTGGTCCAGATCTGCATGCAACAGGGGCAGGACGATCCTTCCAGAGCAGACCTCACTGTTGTGGCTCCTGGATTACATGGGAAGCTTGATCTGGTTCTAAGACACTCTAGCTAGAGATGAAACTGCCCCAGAACAACTGGCCATATTGAATACAGCTGCTTGGGAATCGGAAGGGAAAGCCATGTTCCTGACAGCCTGCTGCCTGGGGTCAGGGATTCTACCCTCTGCCTTTTGGTTGCAAGGAGATGTGGATTATGCTGCCGCTGCTGACAAGGCATTGTGAGTTTACAAGACTTCAGGACTCCCCATGCTATACCAACAAAACTGAAATCAGTGGATGTTTCAGCTCTGTTCTATTTGAAAGGTCTTTTTTTCCCCCTCTCCATTCTGTAAGCCATGCTATTTTTTTCTCAGCTTATACTGCAATAGCCAAAAATTAGTAACATTCTGGGTAAGTTAGAAAGGCATGGGTTGACAGAAGTTTTGCTTCTGTAATTGATAAAAAGGCCTTTCTGACGGTCAAGTTTAATCTCTGGGCTTTTACAGGTTTCTAAATTTAAGAAACAAAAATCCAAATTCATCCCTTTGTGAATTTCTACTTTTTTTGCCCTCATCATCTCCTTTGCATAAATGTGACCTGCGGGAGACCAGAATAGTGAAAGATTCTTGCTTTCTTTTATAGAAGATCCGTGTTTTAAGACAGCTGCTGCAGTCTGTCCTTGAAGAAGAAACTGATGATTGAACTGTTTTTATATCAGCCCCCTTGCGTGGTAAACTGTGATTTATACAGAGACACTGTTTGACTGCCTGCATAAAGAAAGCAGCAGAGGACAAATGGCAACACATATGGTCAGACTTCTTCCTGTAAACTGTAGTAATCAAACTTCAGAGAGCAGGCAGGAAAAAAATCCAGCAACACTACTTACATTTTTAAGATAATGAAAACATCAGAAGATTTCTGCAAAAATATAAATGTGTAATGTTTTTAACCAGTTACGTAAACTAAAGAACTGTCTACATATTTCTAGATCTTGAGAAACCTCTTAAGTCTTTTCATCCCTGTTTACGCCAGCGCTCATGAACTGACAGATACTGCAGCACCTTTGGCAATTCACTGCAATTCAGCATTGATTCCACTGGAAAGCTTCTATATGAATGTTCTAAAACTGGAATTAAACTAAAATTTATTTCTGAAACTAATTCTAGAGAAACCTTCTGATCTAGCCCAGCTCATTCCAAGCATCACTAGGGGTGACAGATACAAAGAGTGAACCTATGATCAAAGCCTGTATCATTTGCCTATTTATTATCTTCTTTACTGTCAGTATGAGTGCCTGCTCCAACCTCCTTTCTTCCTCTCCCATGTTTCTGCTTACTCTTACTTCTCATTTCTGGCAGAGCAGACAGACCAGAAAATACCTTGCAGAATCACTGTCAATCTCTGTTTTGTCCCTGAAAATTGTCCCAGACATAGCAGAGATGAGAGCAGCTTCTGCTGTCTCTGGCCTCTAGCATTGTATCTCAAGCTGACATGAAAGGTCTGGTCTTCCAGTTGGCACCCCTATTACGGTACTGACTACATCTTAGTGTTTGAAAAGCCTTCTGCTTTAACACCTCCTGTTATCTCAGTAAAGTGATGTCTGAATAACTGAACTGGCTTCAATGAACTGCAGTTGCCATTTTTCTGCTTCTAAGTGAGAAAAAAATGGGGGTAATTATGAAGTGGATGAGCAGGTTTAATGAAAGCTGGTTTCTTTTGGTATATTCCTGAAGCGGCAATCATCATCTGTTTGACTTTTGAAGAGCAACAATTATAATCACTCAAAATCCCAAGGGGAACAAAAATAGAACTTAAATTAGCATATAAAATATACAGCTGGATTGGGCAAGCCTATAAAAATCTGGGAAAATCATTCTAATTTGAAAGCTATTCAAATGCACAACCAGAATGAGTACAAGAGTATTTCACATGTTTCTTCCTTTCTTTCCCTTTTTGAAGTAGTAACATAACATTTATAGGATTCTCCTAAAACATAGAAATGAAAACCCATTGCTGAGAAAGAGAGTAGGTAAAAATACGCTAAAGGTGCATTTTCAAAATAATAGATAAACATAAGCACTATAACATCATTTTAGTGGTATTTTTCTCCGAAAATTCTGATATAACTGTATTGCAAAGTCACGTGCAATGACTTTCCAGAGTTGAAAAATAAAACCATAACTGAGACAGCCAGTGAAACACTTCAGCTTTATCAGACAACTGAGTAATGGTAATACTTAAAAGAAACTAACCAAAATGAGAAAAAATCAGTTGCAAAACATTACAGTATCTGTGATGCTTTCAGTGATCATTTTGAATGGTCATTTTTACAGTTCAAACAGAAATTTAGCAATGAGTAAGAGAATTATTTTCCTTATGCTGCAACGTTCACATTTTGAACAGCTACCTAGTAATAACAGCTTCTGAAAATAAATCTTCATTTCAGTAAACTGTGGATGGAACTGCTTTTTAAATACTACTAAATATTTATTACTTTTAGTAATTTTGACTTGAAATACTAGATCTAGTTACTCTCAGTCAAAGTTAAAGACAGTATGCAGCTGTAGGAATGGGATTAAAAAAAAAAAAAAAAGAAAGAAAACAGCTACTTCTGCAAATTTACTGTGGACAAGAACATGAGGAATTTGGATTGCTTACTATTTATAATAATACCACTACATGAAATATTTCCTAAAAAGACACTGTGTTGCAGACTCAGACTTATACAGTAGGGTCTGATTTTCATGCCTCTAGTACAAAATACATTGCTTGCCCTTGGTTAGAAGATTCTACATGCTTAGAGGTTTTGAAACCATAACCAAGCAGGTCTTTGAGGTACAACTGTTACTTCCACAAGGAGATCTCTGAAATCATAATTTAAAAGAAAAATTAAGTTAGAGGTTGCAGGACTTGCCTTCTACTATATTGTACACAAAATGTTTAAAGAAGTCATGTGAAAGTCCTGATTAAATTTACTTTTCTACATTGCTCAGCCCTGTGATAAGCATCTTGAAAAAAAAGTCAACTTCTGCCCCCTCTCCCACTGGAATTTTCCACTCCTTCTTTCATGCCCACAATTTCAAATAATCTTATTGTTCTATTACCCTCAAATAGGTATCTGGTTTTTACATGTGTTACTGTGATTGAGTAAGCATGCCTTCAGAAATGGAGCTTCCTGAACGCTGTGTTAAAGCCAAAAATTATAGCACAGTTACTCATCCTCTCTTTTGCTTTAAGGTAATACCAGAGATGGCCCAGCAGGTTTTTTTGACAGTCTTCCCAAGCCATCTGTTTCATATGCTGCATGTTTTTAACAACATAGTGTGCCATGGGATGTAAAAACTCATCACAGCATATTCTGTTTAATGTGAAATCCAGTGGTCACTCACTTTTAAAGAAAACTGACAGTGGGACACTCTTTAGGGAACTTACTTTGTTCTTGTCTCCCCCTGTCCCCTCCCAGATTGGCCTTGTAATTTTTTGTTGTTGTTGTTTAAATTTTTAATATATTTATTAATATACTAAAATATTTTAATGTTGTATTTCAACACAATTTACATAATCTGGATTAAATATCCCAGCCTGCTTTAATGAACACTTAATAACTAGAAAGACAAAGTGAATTTACCAAGCATTAAAATCTTCATACAGCTCGGAACCAAAACTTCAATTCACTAGTAAATATTGGCTAAAAATAGTATCCTGTATTGCACAGGTCTCAATGCCCACTCCTGCCACTCTGTTTATAAACTATCACTTCTGCAGATTGTCTGAATGGTCACTAGGGCTATAGGAACAAGAAACTGTAAAATCATGCCTAGAGGGAATAACTGGCTTTACTTTAGACCATGTTGACCCCAGCAGCTATGACACATTGTAGAAAAAGTAGCCACTGATGCAGCTAGTAGTTTATACACATTAAATTGGGCTCACGGGGGGGGGGGGGGGGGGGGGGGGGGGGGGGGGGGAATGTTTGAAATTCTAACATTTTTAGATTAGTCCTTAGCCTGAGGCCATATGTGGCTGTATTTCTTGACACTGATAATGACATCAAGTATTTAGATCTCACACTAAAAAAAAAAAAAAAAGCAGTTCTCAGAAACATGACAATTTTGCACTTCTGTGGCCATACATACAGCTGAGCATGAGGATTTAATTTCTAGAAGAGAAGTCAGTTTTAACTCTCAGACTAAACATAAGCATTGGGTAAATAGGGGAAAGGAGTCCTCTCTTCATAACCCCAAGACAGGCACAGCATCAGAACACCCCTAAGAGACTGGTCAATACCTTCTGCATTTCACAGAAACAACTAGTCTAGCCATAATAACTACTTGCTGACTACTCAGTAGAGTAACACCCTGGTCACGTTAACCCTGATTTTTATATCTACAATTTCTAATCCATACAGCTCTATTTTTGCTGACGTAGATTAGGCTGACATTTTTGTCACCTTGGCACCAAACAACACCCAGGGCAGGTATCACAAAATTATGAAGAGAACTTCCAGGAAAAACACAGCTCTCATGGATCCCACTCTCCAGCACCTAAATGGTTTAATTTCAATACAGATTCTCCTTCACAGATACTTAATAACATTTTCTTCTACTGCCAGAGGTTTCTGAATGTCTGAAATTTGAAGTACCAATCGTAGTGTCACAAATACATGAAAAACCAAAAGTTTCAAGCATTGAAGTTTTAAAAGGCTTGATGACTTAAAGCTCTTAAGTATATATTACAATGTGTTTTGCACTTCCATAATGCTTAAAGGTTTTAATTTCAAGTACTAGGCAAAATTAAAAATGTTTACGTCTCTGTAGTAAATATGAGGCATGTATCTGTGCAAGCGTATCCACCAATACCCTGTTATAAATATAGAATGGAAGCACATTCATGATACCTCCAGTACCTTTAAAGAGAATCAAAGATACATGCATTTCTCTAAGAGCATGCCTAAAGGTTTGGTGGTTTTTGTTTTGTTTTTGCTTTACAGGTGTGCAGAATTATATTCAGGATTTGGGTCAACAACTTTCCTTATATGAATCACCAAACATTTAGGTTAGGAAAATTAGTTTCTGATAATATTTGTCCAAAAAGACCCAGACACATCCTAAGCAAAGCAACGTGATTTCTTTTTTTTATTTTCCTGCACGTGAAATCTTAGAATGTGGTAGACTTAAGCATGCAAATAACTAAGCTTAAAATACACAATGTGCTGCAGTGACTTTATGACTGAAGGTAAGATAAATTTTAAATGATTCTCATATTCTCTACCTAAGAGACATCTGCACTGTTTGAAGATAGACACCCTGCAACAAGTGCAGTCTTATCTTTCCATTACTTTCAATCTCTTCTGTAAAAATAGACAAAGCAATGCCATTTAGAATTTTGACTCCCAAAATTTAAACCTCTCTTCTGAGAATAATCCTTGCTGAAAATTAGTCATTGAGCCAGCAAGTAGTTCAATATGAACTAATGCTTTGATTATCTATAATCTGCAAAACAGACATTTCAACGTATTGATTAGATGAAGACTTTGTGAAGTTATACAAATACTTTGGCAGAAAGGAAATAATTTGAACTGATCTTATTTTTAAGTTATACTAAGGCACTAAAACCAGAGGTTCTTGCTACCCTGTTTTGTTAAGTGTTTCAAATATAAAACTATTGTCGTAATTAATTATTCTAACAAAATAAATATCAATGTCTTCTGTGCATTTTTGGTACTTGGCATCTAGCAACTGACAGGGGCTTTCAGAGATCTTAGGTGATTGGGAAGGAAATAATCCCTAAGAATTATTTAGAAAGTCCAGAAGAAGCAGAAGAGAGTGACCAGGAATCTATAGAAAAATCACCTTTATAATAAATGTTTAAGAAAATCTTTCCTATTTGATGCTGTTCTGGTACTTTTCCTGTTGCCCTCCAATTTTAACTCTCATTTTTCACACTAAGGCTGGACTTCGAAGTTATGAAGTGTGATATCAGAAGAATTTAAACTCATTTCCTACTTGTCTGCTCTAAGGTGTGTACATGGGCTTCCCACCCCACCCCTAGTAATTTCACACAGGAAGTCTCTGTGTACATTTTTCTCACAGTCTCTGCTCTGATTTTTAGTTACACTTTCATGAGAACATCCGTCCACATTCTTTAGGAAGGCAACATATACAATGTGCTTGCACAAGCATGCAGACTTTTTTTCCCTAGGTATTTCTAATTATTGAGGAAAATAGAGCCTTTCCTTTACAATAATCTACTCAGACAAACAAATTCTTAGCCACTGTCAAGCAAGATAAATCTATCAAATATTGCATCCACAAGTCTTCCCGTTTTCTTGGCTGCCAATCTTTTTCAGCAGTTTTGGTAAGATTTGATCTACAGTGTTCTTAGATTTCTTGGATTTTGTTTGTTTGTTTGCTTTGTTTGGTGGTGGTGGTTTGGGGACTTTTTTTTTTTTCCCTTAATAAATATAAATGATTACAGGAGAAATTAACACTGACTATAGCAACAGCTAGGAAGTTTATAGTTTGAAGTCTTCTCAGCCAGGGCAGACTTGATTTTTTTCTCCCTTTCTTTTGCTCTGTTAGATTGACTGTAGACTACCTCACTTTAGGCTACAGGTAAATTCTGGTCTTTTCAACAACAGTCAGTAGCCTAGAAGTGCCACCAGAATAGTGACTAGATTTAAAACTGCTGAAAATTATCTGTATTGCTTTAAATAATGGTGAAGTTAAGTAATACTTACTGCTATTCCCTGTATTCTATTATTCTCATATCCAGAGAATTAGGTGGGTGCAAATCAACTATTACCTTCTACCAGGCGACATAAATTCTCACCTAATTGCTAAAAATATCGCAATGAGCAAAGTTGCCTACGGTAATCACGAAGTGAGGAAACTTGCTATTTCCTTAGATGGCTCAAGTAGCTCTAAGCATCCGTCCCCTAAGAAAATTAGATCGGACAGATTTTAAATAAATGAACGAGCCCCCACGCTGCAGGCACTGCCCGGCTTCTCTTACGAGCGCTCCCCAGGAGGGAGGTGGGGCTCTCTGCCGTGCACACCCCTCCGTCTCGGCGCGCTCGGGGGCACTTTGCGGGCGCCCGTGCCGCCGGAGCGAAGCTGGCCTGCGGGCGGCTCCCGCCGGGGACACCGCTGGCGCTGGCGCCGCCGCCCCGGGCCGCCGACCGCGCTCCCCCGCCTGCACCTCCGCTAGACACGAGGTTTACGTTCCGTGCGAGGATTTTCTCTTCCGCCCGCCCCCACCGATAGGGCCTCCTTTTTTTTTTCCTTTCTTTTTTTTTTTTTTTTTTTTAAACCCCCGATTCCAGAAGAAACTGCAATAATTAAAAACAACACCAACAACAAAAACCCCAAAAGCCCAAAGCTTTAAAAAAAAACAAAAAACAAAAAAACCCCAAAACAAAACAAACAAACAAACAAACAAACAAAAAAAACCACCACCAAAACCAGCAAACAAATCAAAAACAAAAACCCCAAAACACTTACCATTCTGATCTCATAGTGCCATGGGCTTAAGATAAACCCCACAGATATACACAAACACGCGCGTATTTATGCGTTTTCAAAACATTTGTGCCGGGGTCACAGATGAGATGGGGGGAACTGCCTGCACTGCAGAGTACACCTAGAAATCAGGGCACAAAAGGGCGAACCACGCAGCCTAGACCAAGCGCTGCCCCCTCCTCACCGCCCCTCCACACCACGCAGGAACAGCGAGAGAGGTGGGTGGAGAGGGGAGGGACGCACGCTCACACCCGACTGCAGGAAACACGCGTCTTTTTTTTTTTTTTTTTTAAAAAAAAAAAAAAAAAAGGCAGCAACAACCAAAAAAAACGGCTGGCGTGCGGAGTGAGGGGCGGGGAGGGGATGTGGGGGCGGCGGGCCAGCCCCCATGATGATGCTGTCGGAGTCCGCACCCGGCAGACCCGCTCCGCCGTCGACACGCCAGCCGCAGTCCTGCACCGCGTCCCCTGTCCTTGGCAACCTGTGCCGTCCTCCTGGCATCCTCCTGGCCTTTGCCCGAAACTGCTCCCCTGCGCCAGTCCCTGTGGCTGACGGTGGGGAGTTGTAAAACAACAGTTCCGTGAGTGCAGATCAATCCAGGAAGATGCTGCTTGTGCGTGTTTAGGAAGAGAAGTTTCTCGCTGTCGAATGCCACGTACACATCCACATGTAAACTGCAAAACACCCTTCCCTGACTTCTCCACTGCTCACACACTGTTCTTTCCCTCCCAGAGATTGACTTCACTCCTCTGATACCGTCTGTTAGATCAGACGACATGGAGCCCATGGCTGTAGGCACCTTTGCCTGGAAAATATTGCCCCCTCTTCTGTCGTCCCTGCACACATGAACTCATGCTACTGCCTCCTCCTTGGCTCAACACCTTCCCCTCAGGCTGCTGGGCTGTCCAGCTGAAGACCTGAGCTCCTCTGTAGTCATAAATCTCTGTCCTGGCACAAGGGCACATTTCATTCCTTTGCTTTATGATGTGAGTTTAGATAAATCAAATTAAAAGCAGTTGAAATTCTTGAAAGTCCTTTATTTACCCTAGCTTATCTTCGCTTATCTTCTCTCTGTTGTTTTCCCACCTATGACAGGTAACACAAATCTATTGTTATTGACCTTGCTGAGATCCTTGAATCTATAAAATAAGAAATTAGAGTTTGCTTTTGTTATTTGCATTTCTCTTGTGTCTGAGCTGGAGAGCAACATACCAAAAAACCCAAGCATTTTGTTTCCAAAAATTATATAAACACAATGAATACTTTAAAAAATAAATAAATACAGATAAAAAATAAAGATCAATACAATGCACAAGTTGTATGACGACCTTGACAGAGAACTCAGGTTTTAGACCCCAGTTTTCCCAGAGAACCTGAGAGATGAGAGTCAAGTTTAATATTTTCTAAGTCATTGCGCTGGTCTCTACAACAGTCCATTCCTACGGACAGAGAGGTAGATGTTTGTGATTGTAGGATGGCTCATTCCACACACAGCATGTGGAAATGATAGTCTGCTCTTGCACAAAAGTTCATTTTCAAGGCAAAATGACAGGGGATGACAACTTGCCAATAAATGTTAGGACAAGCAAAGGCCTCAACAAAGTCCCTAGGCATTTGGTGGTCACAAAGTTGTTGTGTTCATTGTTAGGTGTTTGCACAGGGATGTGGGAAAGAATAGAATAGTTCATGATGGAAGAAATTATAAAAACATAGAAAGAAAAAAAAAAGAAGTTATTTTGAACAATACTATCCGCTTTTTTTTTTTTTTTTTTTTTTTTTTACTTAGAAAGTGTATACTCTGGGCATGTTTGCTCCAAAGGACCATCTAAGAAAAAGTCCTGTAGTACCAGCAACGGCAAGTACTTTTTGAAAATTTTTGAAAGTCAGGTCCTTCTCTGCCTATTTCATAGTGTCCCTAATCTCTCTGCAGCTTTTACAGGAACTCTGCTTCATTAATGTTATGTCCTCTTAGCTAGTGAAGTCCAGGGAAAGTTTGCTGTACCCTGTAGTGGGTGTTGAATTAAAAGTAACATTTCTTAGTTTGTTCTTAGATTCTTCTGTGCCTTTCTATCCTGCTTCTACGTTCGCCCAGTTTTAAGTTACTGAAGGCAGTTGGAAAACTAGTGAAGTTCTGCAATATTTTCTGGAATTTGATGAGATCAGGATTATTCCATAATTTAAAAGAGGAAACCTTTACACTGACAATATTTCTGTCCCTCAAAAATGTAGGGAATGGGGAAAAAAAGTAATCAATGTAGAACAATATAGTAGGTGGTAAAGATTTCTCTTTAATTACCCCACTGATGTATTCATAAATTCTTTTCAGAGTAAAAATAATAATATATCAGCATGTTTATTACCATGGATTACCTAAATTTCTGACTGAGAGCTTTCTTCTTATTAGAAGTTGTTCTTGTTCACCTCCTCTTTTTGGGTTTTATACCAGTTTACATGTAGCTGAACCTGAAGTATGGATTTAAGGTTTCATCTCCTGAGTCATTATATCTGATTATGAGATATTTCAAAGCCAAAATTCTTCTTAAAAAACACATTTCTCATTTGCCTATCTGTCTTCACTATTTCAACAGATTTTGTGTACTCACAATCTGTGTTTTTGGGTCGATGTTATTTATGTAATATATGACAAACAAAGAACAATTAGTTTCTCATTAGCTGCTAGGCAAATGTCATGCCCTCAGATTTTAATCAGCCAGTGCAAATATAATCAGAATATAATCCATTTGCTATGTTTTTTCTTATTATATCTTCTAAAAAATGGCTAACATTTCTATTTCAGTTCATGTGTATGGATTAATTTTTAGATCTAACTTACTGAGAACATATTGTTTCTGTAGATACTCAAGTGTTTTATTTTATTAATACAATTATAGTAAATAAATAAATATCTAGATAACCATTATTGTTCAGTCTGGATTTGGGTTGAAATATGTCTTCATTCTGGAGTCTGGAAAATAAATATTAGTAAATTATAAATGTTTGGTCTTGTCTTTCTGCCAAGATGAGATGACTTAGGCTTTTTGCTTTACATATCTATTTGTAATTCATGTGATGTTGATTACCCAGTGTAGCTGAACTGCTGCTGAACTGAGTTATAAACAAACCTGTGGCAGAAAAGCATGTGTGTTTCCTAACTGAAATGACAGGGCTTGTCTTGTTTCTTTCTGACTTTCATTTTGGTATTGTATGTAAGCAGTTTCAAATTTTCTCTTCTGCCTTGGGGCCAGGACACCCTTAGGTACCAGCTGGAAAAGAGAGTCAGAATAAAATACATTTTTTGTTGTTGTTGTTAGTAAATTCCTATTCTAAACACAGAGATACTCAGCCTTTAATTGTAGGAAATACACCATGTCATCAAACAGTACTCCAGAGAGCTAAAAAACCATTGCATTGTGGCATCTTTGTGACAATAGCTAATGGTGTAACCGCATGACCTGATGTTTCTGTAATATACTTACTTAGCTTAATGGTACACATGCTGCATCATTTAGTTTTTGCTCCTTTCACACCAAGTCCAGTTGTTAAAATGTAGTGAGAGATTCAACCCACTTCACGTGCTTATGGGGGTCAGGGAGATGCCATCTTTACCCTCACTCCTCCTAGCAAAGGTATTTGATTTCTCTGTGTTCTGTGATGTTACAACTACTACTGTTCTGAACATCCACTCCTGCAAAGTTAGTATTCAAGGAAATGTATGGGAGAAAAAATGCCAGCAACTCCATTACAGCAGGTTGTACCTATGTTCACTTGGGAGCACCTGAGTAGGAAGTGTGCTAGCTTTCAGTTTGGTCCTTCCAGCTGCTGTTCTGTGTCAGTCCTCTGCAGCGATCCATCTTGAATTGAGTTAAGAAAAGAACCTCACTTACTGCGAAAACACAAAATGTAGTTTAAAAGTCAGAAGACTATAAAATCAAAAATTAATGTTCACTCAGAAACTAAATAGACAGATGAGAGTTGTGATGAGAGAACATGTACCCTGTGGCTGATAAAATCAAACATCCAAATTGTCAACAATTTGAAGGATTGCATCATTTATCCATTGCAACAATTACCAAGAAGCATGTGAATCATACCCCTACATTTGAGAAATAACTTTGCCTTTATTTTTCCTCTCCTTCCATGCCCCATCCATTAGATAAGAAAAGACCTTATGGGAATGCTTTTCATCATAATCAGAAATATCTGTATGTTCACTCCTTTTTATCTGTTTGCATGGCAAAGAGCTTTTTCTCTTTCAGGAATTGCTGCAGCCACCCTGGAGGCTGCTTGCTGAACAGAAGAGGAAGCAGCCTCTTTTGGAGGACTACGGTTAGAAATGTACTGTCATCACCATTAGACTGTTGCTGGAGGAAATTTACCCTGTTTTTCACATTAACTTGTAATCTTAGGGGCAATGTTGACTTCCATAATTTCCTTTAGAAGAAGATAAACATCATTTTGATGAAAGATAAATTTTTGGAAGACAAGGCGTTGCATTTGGACAAGGAAAGATTTGAAGACAGATAAATAGACTGGCATATTTGTTTTCTTTTGGTTACGCAGTTCAAGTAATTTGTTTCTAATGTAAAACTATCTTTTACTTTCAAAATGCCTTTCAGTCAAACATCTTAAAATTAAGTTGGTGTCTTCTTGGTCTCATGAGATAAGTCCATTTTTATCATGCATTTTTCAAATGGATAAACCAAGGAAAAATCAAGGAGAAAATATATTTCCATTATTAAAATTCCTATTGAAACATGAAAATCTGAAAAACAGTTCCAGGTGGTTTTACTGTATATTTGAAATATGTGAAAAAGTGCCCCAGGTCTTCAAAGCTGGTCTTCATTTTAAAAATAAATTCTTTCTTGCTTCCATGCCAGCTCCCATCACTAATTTAAACAGGTGTTGAACGTACTTAAAGGTTTCAGAAATGTGCACAGAAACAAAGAAAATGAAAAAGGAAAAAAGAAAAAAGAAAAAGGAAAAAGGAAAAAAGGAAAAGGAAAAGGACATAATACACAAAGCCTACTATAGATGCATTTGTTAATTTAGCTAATTAATTGAGTGACAGAAGTTCCTACCAAAGGGGAGTACCTGGCCATATCTGCAAAAGTGTATGTATGCAAATCTTTCTATCTCACACATGGCTTTTTCTATGTATATTAGTAATAAAGTTCTACTCTGTGTAGAAGTCTTTGATGTAGCATCACAAAAGATTACTGCTAGAATTAAAAGCACCTAATGTTCTTCAGGAAAAAAAAACAAAAACAAAACAAACAAACAAAACCAAACAAACAAAAAAAACCCCCATCAAACAAACAAAAAAACACACCTACTTTTAAATTAAATGTATATAAAGTGCTATGACTTATTAGGGATCACTAAATTTGGTGATTTCTTCTGACAGAGGCACTTTGCTGAAGGCAGGCTTTTGACCAACTTTGTACTGATTGACCAGGCTTTTGAGGAGAGGTAAACTAAGAAGTGTGTAAACAGACTGTGTGAGCACACACAGTTAATTTCTTCGCCAGGATGTTTTGATGTTAGAGTAGTCATCGAGAAGGAGTTGAAAGAGTGCATGAAATATGCATCTGGTCACATGCCATGGGAAAATCTGGCTCAATATCCCTTCAGCTTCAGTTTCTCTGCATCTTGATTTAAGAGAGTTGGTGGCAGAAAGAGCCAATTGTTAGCATAGCCTAACAATCTGTCGGCAAAATCCTATCTGACCGTCACATAGGCAAGATTTCCCTTTGCATTTCAGGCCACAATAAAATTGGTTTGTGAGTGAAAGTGAATTGCTGCTGAAAATCAGCATGCTGCAGGCGGTGCTGGGTTTTATGTGAGAGTCTGGCTGCAGCAAGACTTCATAGCCAAGAGATGATGTCGTGAGTAATTCAGTGAATGGTTACAAAGTGTTACAAGAATTATTAATTTCCATCCTCACCCCAGACCCCGCGTCTGTGACTATATTTAATTCAGAAATCATATTCACAGATAAAGCAGAAAGGAGGGAAAATCTTTTATTTTTTCTCTGTGCACTACAAGATTCGTTTTCTAAACTGGAATTCCTAAGCTTAACAAAACTCAGAAAGCATCTTCACAGTATATTGGAAAAGTAGCTTAATTTTGAGGACAATGGGCTTGCCACGCACATGTGGAAAGTCCCATTCTCTTACTTGTGGTTTTCTGTTAACATAAACTGTCAAACGTTCACTTTTCACCTCAGATCAACAGCCTAAAGATACTTCAGCGCTCTAACTTGCATAGTTTTGAATTTTTAAAATAAGGACAGTTTCTCTATCCAGAATTCTCCTCTTTCTTATAACTAACAGACTTTTTTTTTTAATAATTAATGAAAACTCTGGATGATTTAGGTTGAGGAATCGTAATGGAACTGATAACGCACAACTTCGAAACAATTAGATTTCCATTAAAAAGCCACAGACCTTTAGTGAGATTTTAGTTCGAGCTCGAACTTTGTAATAGCCATTAAAATGTAGTTTTCACTACTATTCTCCTTTGGATCTGGATTAATTTAGTTTTTTAAGCTATTCCTGGTTTCTCATAACCACATTCCCAAGCTGCTTCTGTCCTTGTAAAGTTCACACGTGTCTGAGAACAGCATTTATTCAGAGGTGTCCAATGCACCTGTCCTGGTTTCAGCTGATGTAGTTTTTAGCTTAGTAGGAGGTATAGTGCCGTGCTCTGGATTCAGTGTGAAAATTATGTTGACAACACACTGCTGGTTTGGCTGCTGCTGAGCTCTGCTTACCCTGCCTCAAGGACTGTTCATGACTCATGCTCTGCCAGTGAGGAGTTGTACAAGATGGTAGCATGGCCAGGAGAGGGGACCTGACAGGCCAAAGGACCATTCCACACCATAGAAGGTCGTGCCCAGTATATAAATGGGGTTCATTACAATTGTTATTAAGAGTTCATCACAATTATTATCAGTAGTAGCAGTAGTAGTAGTAGTACACAATAAGGTTGTCTTGTGCATTGGTGGCACAATTATGTTATCACTTATACAAATATGTAGGATGAGTGGCGTGTTGAAAACCTTCTGGTTCTTTGAAACGCCCCACCAATGATAACTGAACTAATGCTGAAATAGAAAATTTAAAAAAAAAAAAAAAAAAAAAAAAAAAAAAAAAAAAAAAAAAAAAAGACAATTATACCAGGATTTAAATATTGAATATTGTTCCAGGAATAATGATAAGTAAAAGGAAAGAAATAAAAAGTAAAAATAGTAACTATCAAACAATAGTTAACTTCAATGGTTATATAATTTATACAGGAAAATGATACATTCTTGACTTTTTCAGTATGGACAACACTTTATTGGGTTTGTGTGGTAATGTTTCGGCAGGGAGGGTTGTAGGGGTGGCTTCTGCGAGAAGCTGCTAGAAGCTTCTCCTACGTCCAGTATAGACAAAGTCAGTAGGCTCCAAGATGTACCCAAGGCTCAGCCCATCTGTGACAGTGGCATCATCTTTGCGATAAAATAGCTAAGAAGGAACAAATATTACTGTGCAGAAAAATTCTGCAGCCAGGGGAGGGCAGACACTAAGACCAAGTGAAGAAGGAGGGGGAGGAGGTGCTCCAGGCAGTGGAGCAGAGATTCCCTTGCAGCCTGTGGTGAAGCCCAGGGTGAAGCAAGCTGTCTCCCTTGTTAAGATCTGACTTGTGAGACCAAAGTAAGGTGTGACCAAAACCATATGCCAAAGTCAATAATACAGATTTTATTTAGCAATGAATGTAAGACAGAGGCAAAGAAAGAAATGGGGAAGGCTAGGGAAGGGGGGAAGGCTAGGGAAGGGGGGAAGGAAAGGAGGGGACAGGAGGGAGAGAGGGAGAGGGAGAAAGGGAGGGAGAAAGGGAGGGAGAAAGGAAGGGAGGGAGAGATCAAGCAGAAAATATTCCCTGTCTGTGGATCCAGCAATCCCAGTGGTCATTCACCCTTGGTTTCTCTGTGGTGGGGGTCCCAAGAAAACTTTTTACTATTTAAGCATCTTAGCAATTGAAAGTCAATGCTTACTGGCTACACAGTTTTCTTATTCTGTTGGCTGAATTATTCCGGCACTTCTAACGCTGATTAATCCTATGCTCAGTCTTTCTCTTCTGAGTTGGTGAGATTCTTGGGTCAGTGGGTCACAATCTCCTCCTGCTAGAATTACTTTTTACCCAACTGGAACAACTGAGCACAGTGGCTGTGCTGGCTTTTCCTGTGGTCCATAAATTCTGTATTCTTTGTGTCCATTATCAGTGATACATTCTTCTCCCCCAGCTTTGTCAACCTCCCTGCTCTTGGTCAACCTCCTCCTAGGTCCAAGATAACACCTGGATACACGTGTTGTCTGTCCCAATCCTTGGGGTGATCTTTGCTTGATCAGCTACATGTTTATGAGCAGTTTCTTCTTTACACAGTTTACTGCAGTGCATGCAAAGCAGAAGATTATGTTTCTTGAAATATATGCTCCAGGCAAATATCTAGCAAGAGCTGAATAAAATAATATAGTCTGATTACAAATCTCTAGGCAAAACCTTGATTTTAAATAAGGATGGACTCAAAATGCAGCAAAAGGGGTTTTTTGTTTGTTTGTGGGGTTTTTTGGTGGTTTTGGGGTTTTTTTGTTTTTGTTTTGGGGGGGTTGTTTGTTTTGGTTTTTGGGGGGGTTGTTTGTTTTGGTTTTTTTGGTGGGTTTTTTGGGTTTTTTGTTGGTTTGGTTTGGTTTGGTTTGGTTTGGTTTTTTTGTTCTCTGGGGTTTTTGTTTGTTT
Organism: Hirundo rustica; assembly: GCF_015227805.2. Taxonomy (NCBI): domain Eukaryota; kingdom Metazoa; phylum Chordata; class Aves; order Passeriformes; family Hirundinidae; genus Hirundo; species Hirundo rustica. Next base: position 66,645,728 of record NC_053488.1, read on the forward strand.
TGGCGCTTTTTTTTTTTTTTCTTTTGGTTTAGTTTGGGTTTTTTTCTTTTTAGGTAATTTTAAGGTGCCCATTAACTTTGCTGCAATCAATATTTAAGGTTATGTTTTACATAAATCATATGCAATTAATTCCAGGATAATTTTATTACCTTCACTACTGGCCATGATTTTTCTGTATCTGGGCAGGAGACATCAATGCCACTTCACCTTGTTGAGAAGTATGTACTAGTGAGTTGCTTCCATTTCTGAAAGTTCTAAATACCTTCTTCTACAATGTTTGCCAAAGGCAATTAAAAATGTTCATGGTAGGATTAGCTAGTGACACTATCCCTGGTTTGTATCTGTTGCTACAGAAACTCAGAGTTCAATTCCTGAGAGTCTGAATCTCTGAATATTTCGTCAGTCAGATTCAGTTACAAAATAATGGATTGCAAAAGACATGGTCTGAGCTAAAACAAAAAGTGAAAACAGATTAAAAGCCCCCTGCCCCCAAATGTTTCAAAAGGATGCACACTAAATGTTGTCCCTCTGAGTCAGAAATTTCTTAATTGTTTTAGCGTACATTAACTATCAGGGGTACTACCAGTCTATGTTTTCATGATCATCTACTTCACCTCAAAGTATGCTCTGCTCTTTGACATATTCTTTCATTACATGCTTGGAATGCAGATGATAATTAAAAAATAATTCCTACATTTTCTACATGTTTAAAATAAACAATCACTAAGACTCTCAGAATTATTTCAGGGTTTAGCATCAAAAAGAGTGGAAGGATGCAGGTTGAATTTTAGAATTGTTCTTCATAATCCTCTTAGTTCTCCAGTTCAGCTAAGACGTTTTATGAAACAGAAAAGGAGCAAATGCATGAGTTCTGTATGAGTAAGGAGCACACTGCAGAATTATTGTTTCTATTCAGTGTGGAATACTCAGGCATAGGACAAGTTATGCAATGGGTCACTTCCTCAGAGTTCCCTTCTCCATTCCTCAGCAGACTCCTGGTTCTTATCCATGTTTAAAGGATACAGCAGAGAACACCTATCCTCACAGAGCCTGCAGCAATGGTTTTGAGTGTGTTATCTTTGTTACTGTGGAGGGGTTCTTGATAATTAAGAACTACTTCAGGCACATCAGATGGCTTCCAGCATCCTAACCAGTTTCCTTCTGATTTATTATTTCTTTGGACTATATGCATGTGTTTTACAAATCATGATCAAATTTCAGAGCATCCTGATCAAGAGAAAGAAGTCAACATTTTGTTTGATTGTTTGTTTGTTTATTCAGCATGAAATATTTATTTCTCTTCTGTTGTCTTTAGCACTCCAATGCTTCAGCTGATGTGCTTTATGCTTTCTCATTCATTGAAATAGAGGTTGAAGCAGCACAATAATTGTAGTCCATCTACTTCTCAATAAAGTTGCACTGGAATACAAAAAACCCCTGAATTAATCCCATTTAAATCACTTTTGTCATTTTATGTATTCTGAAGATGAAATAATATTAGTCAGTTGAAGAAATTATGGTATTTTTCTTAAGATTTGAGCAAGTACACTGTGAGCAACTGTTGTGTTTCAATTTCTATTGTGGTACTTTTTTCCCTGGGGCAATGAAACTTAACTCAGCCTTATATGGAGGGCCCAGTGTAAATTTAGATTTATCCCTGTGAATGTGCCAACCTTATGAATGCAGAGATGAAATTCCAGTTCTGTGATTCACTTTATCTTCTGTCATTCAATGCTCCAGAATGGGTGGTGCACACAATGATAGGAATGAATCAGCTGCTGCTTTTTCTGGCTTGGTTGAGGACAGTAATTCCTAGGAAAATTCCTCTGTGAGGGTTTGGTCATAATTCACCACAGGCTGTGAGGTTAAGGACGGAAGGTCTAAAGAGCAGTGTGGATACCCTCTTTATTTGCAGTGTTGATTATGTACTTTAGTAGACTTATGACTGCTCTTAAATGAAGTAGTTTGATCTACCAAAGCCATTCAGAGCTCCTCCTGTAATGGACAGATCTAAACAACTCAAAATGGCTTAAATAAAGGCTATAGCTATGTTTACAAATAATCAAAAAGCATCCTGCCTTCAAAAATTCCTATTTCTCCACTCTTAATATTGCTTAAATATAAACTGTAGTGATCCAACCACCAGTATCTTTAAAGCTTCTGGGGTTTTTTCAGTACAACCTAAGGTGCGTATATAAAGTGAAGAGTTTTTAATATCTCTAGAATGTAAATGTCTTGATGTCCTGATAGAAGAAACAGAGTTCTGAACAGGAACAGAGATATGAACTTATATTTCTTGGTCTCATTATGTTCTGTGTTTTGTTTGCTTGGTTATATATATTAAAAAAAAAAAAAAAAAAAAATTGTGTTGGATACATGCCATGTCTACCAAAATAGTCAGATAGTTAGCAAAACATACCATCTGCAAGTTGGTAGATGCCAATCTTTGTGCACCAATTTTCCTCTACCCACTGTTTTTATTTTGGCTCATACATTGTTGCTGGCATCCAAACTAGTTGTGCTAACTCGAAACAGATACTAAAAAAGCATATTTATTTGTGTCTGAATTTACATTATGCCATATTTAGAATTGGCGAGCAACCTGTCTGTCAATTCAAATCTCCATGCTTGTATTTTAGAGGTGTACCCATTAGAGACAGAAGAATTTTATACTTTTTTCTACCTATGATTGTGTCTTAGTTGACATGACTCGTCTTAGAGCTTCTCAAATGTGTAAAACTATAGGTTATAGTTTTGAATAAATATAGTTTCAATTATATTTAACAGAAAAATCATTGGTCTGGGAAAAAAAAAAAAAAGGATTAAAACTAAAACTCTATCCTCAGCATATATTGTACTAATAAAATACTTCTGGTAACGTATGCTTGTTTCAAACTCATATAACAAGTCAGACATTACACCTTAGAAGAAGAGGTGTGAATAATAAATTAAACTCACAGTTTCCCTTAACACAGCTGAATAGATGCCAAAAAACCATTGCTAATTCTGGAAATTTCCTCTAGTTATCATCATATTATGGAAGACCAAAATCTAATTTTATGGAAATCTCTCCAACATTATTTTATAGTCCTACTTCTTTCTCAGAGGGTCATAAAGATGGCCCTTTTCAGAAATGATGCATTTCAGTGTACCAGAGAGACCTAGTATTTTGTTTGCTTTGAAACTGTGAAATACCTAGTGTGTCTACATTTTTGATCTGTCATTTAATGTTCATCCTCTCTTTTATGGTTATTTCTGACTTGAAGCTCATAGGTCCTTATTTTTCCAAAGCACTGAACACCTGCAAACTCTCTAGGTCTATATGACCTTTGAAAGCCAGGCTCTAAACCCATTTAGGCAGTGGCTGCACATAAAAATTTGATTTTACATGACTTTTCACATCTATCCTTTTGTTCATATCACAAATATGAATGGTTTAACCTTGAAATTTTCATCTCAGAAATTTTCAGAATTGCCCTGCCTTTGGGTCCCTCTCAAAACAGAAATTCTAACACCTACCTCCTCTGTTGCTGAGCTTATAGTAGCTTGTTTCAGGCCCCTTCCCTGGTACTGTTAGATTAATTCTAAAACTATAAAAGTCTGTGTGTTAACAATGACAATACTTTGAGATACTTGTGATGCTCTGTACTACACACAAGCTGATGTCTCATTGTTGTAAGATGAAGTCATTTTAAAAGATTTCAAAACTGAATCTTCAGTAACCAAAGTGCTTCTGCCACTATAGTGAACATAATTTGAAATTGCTAAAGTAATGTGGTACAATGAAGGGGGACACAGGTCTGCTACGTGTACCCATCTTAAACACATGATCTGCTCTACCTCTTATATTGTGTCCACGTTTGTATTTGAAGTTGGAGCACTGGTCAGCTGGATACATTATGCACAGAGGAACACATTATACCTGCTCTGAAAAGTTTGCCATCCTTTTAAAGTCAAAATATAGTGCATCAAACTATAAGTTGCAGTCACATGAAAACAATATAGGGACAATAATAAAATTCGGAACTGATGGGATAACAAAGTAATGGATGCAAAATTCATGGAATTGAATTGCCATTGCTTTCCCAGAGTGCTGCATTATGATCCACTGTTCTACATTTTTTTTAATGCAAATAAGATTTTTTTATGAATAAGAAACAAATAAGCATTTTTACTTTTTAAAAATAATTTTATCCCAGTACAATACTTCAAGCTATTGCCATTGTGTATACTTTCCCATATAGAGGGGGAAAAAAAAAAGTCATATTTTCATATTTTAACATTTAATCTTTGTATATGGACACCCATCTGCTCACATCAATAGGCTGAGACTGTATGTGTCTGGTTCCGTCCCGCACCGGGTGGGAGATGACCTCCGGCTAGCTCGAGTCAACACAGCCACAGAAGTTCCCAGTGCATTTTGGCTTCTCGGCTTAGCAGCTGGACCCGATTGTGTCGTGACAGCAACAGCAGCAGAAGAGAAAAGGCTGGCTCTCAGCTTAGCAGGTTAAAAGATGTTTATTAGCTCAAGAGCTGAGGAGCAGAGAGCTCTGGGCTCTGAGCTGAGAGAGTTTTTTCCTCCCTCCTACCCCCTATAAGCGGGGGAGGGGTTCCAGGGAGGATACTACAAGACAACAAATCAGGGGATTCAGGGGGTAACAAGGTGTGCCCACCCCCAAGCCTCGGACCACTAAAATCCAGAGCTAAAGGAATTCCCCCCAGGGGACCTAGTATCACCTGAAGCCCTCTCCCTGAGATTTTGCAACCTGGGAGGGTTCCTCAAAGTGATAGACAAGCTGCCCCAGAGAGGGGGGTTGGGGCAGAGGGGATGTTACAAGTCAGGTGAGGAGTGGGAGGACTGACACAAAACACCTTATTATACAGACAACACAAAAGGGGTACAGAATTGGGGATACAGTGAAATGAGCCATAACATAAACTTCTTATAAAAACCTAATAAAACAGTTCTGCACGACCACAACTGTAGAAATCACAGCTCTGTGACCAGGAAACTCCAAGGGCGCTCACTCCTATGTTTCTCTTCAAAAACCACTAACAAATGGAAATGTCAAAGCTGTCTCAAAGGTGCCCAGTTACCAGTGGCTGCATAGTAACAGATGCTGTACTCCATCACTTTCACCTCTTCTTACTTACAGCCCTTCCCTGTGCTCACCCTCTGCATCAGAACTCGGCTTTCCCCTGTGTTGATTACCTGGTTTATGTCAGCTGAGGGTCAAACCCTCAAGCCCTTAGAAATCACCTTTTCAGCATAAAAGTGATTACTACTTCAAAAAGATCTCCATTTCCATGGTGGTTGCACTTAAGGGTTTTGGCTTAGCAAATCCTAAAACTTTGCTCTCCTGGTCACATAAATTGTTAAGGTAGTCTGTTCATTGCTTTTCTACAGCTACATGACTCTGTGGGTTGGATAAAATAAATGTAAACAAAATTACTTCAATCTTGTTTCAATGTAGTTTTTCCCACATAGAAAAAGAAAAGACTCTATGAACTTGGTGTAGGAAAAATAGGAAAGTCTTTCAAAAGCACATAAGGAATATTTAGCAACATAATTTTATAAATAAGGGAGGTTCTCTGAAATGTTAAATTTTAGAGCTGAAGGCCAATACTTCAGTATTATTATTTTCAAGGGAAATCAATGTCAGCAGGTTTCTGATGAGACGATTAAATATTTAAATGTCAATTATTTGTCCCCAAGCATATCACATCTGCCTGGGTGATAATAGTAGTTGTTGAAGAAAGAGCTGCTAAATTAATATGATGAAATGAAATAAATGTAATTAAATAAAATGAAATTATATTAAAAAAAGTTTCTTGTAAGAGTACATTTTTTGTTTCATAGCTCTTGTGCAGAATGTGTTCACATAAATAAATAAACAAATGTTGTTCATATTTATTGTTTATTCAGAACATGACTTAATTTAGATTTTTTGGAGTAGTGTTTGGCCATATTACATAATTAAAAATTTTCAACAATTTCATTCAATCATTTTCTTCCTGGTATTAAATGTTCATAGTCTGGCAGCTAAAATTCTCAGATTAAGTTTTGAGAAATTCTTTGACAAAACTGTTGAAAATTACGATGACAGTACCATGAATATTGACTTGTCCTTAGTCATGTCAGAGCAGAGCAGAATCATGACAAGAATTCAGGACTCCTGCATGCTGAAGTTTTGGAGGGTTTTTTGACTTTACTGCTTTATCACTCTGCACAGCAAAATCTGGGGCAAAATCTTTTTTGCCCAGACTGCTTGTATGCTGTGGCTACTTTTCTCAGACAAAGTTCTTTGCAATTTTACTGTTCACTGGCACTGTTCCCCTGACAGCTTTGAGACTTTGATTTTTGGCTATGTGCTCATCACATATCTGTTGTGTCAGTTCGACTGATAAGGTGACTGATGAATGTTTATTATTTAAAAAAATAAAAAAGAGAAAGAAGATTGTATTCCATTTGAAACAAAACCACAAACATTTGAAATCTTGTATTTCTCTTCCTGTCTTGGGGGCACACCCTGAAAAACAATCAGTCTAAGCACCTGGAAACCTTCCATTTTTCAAGACTCTCTGGTTCTGCCAGTTTCCTGAAACATTTGTTGCAATGTGAGACCTCTGTGATTTTAAATAGAATTTTATTAATTTGTTATGTTTGCAACAAACATTTTTATTTCTGCATATTGGTAAATTATTTGAAAAAACTGATTTTTATCACCATGAGTGATGGACTTTTAGAGAGATAAAGACAGATTCTGGAGGTTTCATTTACTCTCCGCTTATCATTATATACACCAGAGCCCAGGTTTTGATTGAACAGAGATAATAAGACTCTAATACCAAGAAACTGCAAGTCAAAACTGCACAATTTCTAAATTGTTTTGTAAGCAGAATTTTTTTCTTTCTGTTAGAAAACACCCGAGTGATGATGATCCTGAAGCAGAACCTGATACTTCTGTCAGAGAAGCACGTGGTGGAAATCAGCATGGATGGAATGCAAGTGAGAAATTTTGTTTTATTCTTTTAGATTTGTAAAATTCATACCAATTTTACATAGAAAATTACCCCTAATGAGGAATTTTCTTATTCTTGTATATCAAAGACCTGGGCTGAGAAGCATTCACACTTTTCTCACAACAGCTACTATCAGTTATTTTGAAAGAACATGGAAAAATCATGTCCAGACAGCTTTGAAGCAAAAACATTGAAACCTTTCCACTGATTTTTTTTTTTTTTTTTTTTACCTTGTACCCATAACTTGACATAAGAAAATTGCTATGGACATGAAAACTGTGTTTGGAGGACCCGTTCTCTGTACCTTACACAGCTGCTTGTTACTGTTTGTAAACTTTTGTGTATCTTGGTATTCTACAGTTAGCACATAGTCACATAAAATACAAATAAATGAAATATATTTATGAACTTTTCATTAGTTTATTAAATTTCTTGCCAGAAAAAGGCACCTTTTTAAGTGTGGGTTACATGACTTGTAACTAACTTCTAAGATTATATTTTATTGAACTTCCTCTTAATGATGCTAATTAAAAGTAGATTGTAAGTGTCCAATTTAAAGTAAGATTATAATCTATTTGTTAAGGCACTTCAATCTTCATATGCTATCTATATGCAATAAGACGTCGTTGGATCTACAATTAATCTCTTGTATTTATCTGATTCTTATTGTGTGAATTAGATATTTGGCTCAATCTGCATTTAGTTATATGACAAATAAAGGGGAAAAAATTGGAAAAAAAAAAATACCTGCATCTTTTTAGTTTGTGTGGGATGCCAAAAAGTTTAAATTAATAACCGCATACATTTATGCTTAATTTTCAGATTTTATTGTGCTCAAGTCATTATTTGTGATTCTGGAAGTAAATGTTCACTGTACTGTTAAAGCATGGGATGCAGTATTCACAAGTCTTTGCCTAGTTTGTCTTGATTAGCTTGAAGGGAAAATATAATTATCAAGAAGTAAAATGTTCTTAGGCTAGAGTCCATAGTGACAAAAAATTTATGACTGCTGCCAAAGCAACTCTTTTAAGTTCTGAAGGTGAAAGTAAGTGCAGAAGCCAAAGCTGTAAAGCAACTGATGTTTCTGAAATGGCATGTAGGACAGAAAGAAAAATAAAACTGCCTTTTATTCTCTGGGCTAAGAAGAATGGTGTACCCAGGCCAAGCACGAGTTTTGTAGGGAAGCTTGCATTATCCTTCACTGCCTTATCTGCAGATAAAAATGTAATCATTTTGGTTGCTAACAGTAGCAGTCCCATGCCTTCCATACAGTCAAAAATTAAACCATCACAATAAATAAAAGGAAATCATTTGAACGGCAGAAAGAAATGTTTCATCCAGTCATACTATTTATGAAAGCTGACAATTTGTAATGGGTGTTGGCAACAGAAAGGTGCAATTACTTCTCTCCTGCTGCTGGGCTCTGACATTGCTGGGAGCCAGGGATCAGAGAAGTTGGGGGAGCTAGGGCATCCTGTCCTATTCATGCTCTGTGGGCTGTTGCAGACAGGCACAAAGCAGGAGACAGAATATGATGTGCCAAATAATACCTATTACAATACAAATGGAATTCTGATGTCTGCATACGCAACTCCTGTGGCACTGCCTGTGAGAGTGATGGAGCAGCTGGGGTGGAGGGGGAAGAAGCCTCATGCAAAATGCCAATCATATCTTCAATGGCAGCACTGGAAGCATCTTTACCATCACTACAGTACCAGGGGGCTGTAGTTTTAAATTTCCAGTTTAAGTTACACATTGTTTTCATATCACAAGCATTAGAGTTTCATAACAACAAGTTATGAAAGGTTTTCTTGGCTTGCTTCAGAATTGTAGAAGGACTAATCTTGCAAATCTTTTAATAAGTCAATTACATGCAGACAAAGATTAGATCTCATGGCTCAATAATTTTTTGCTATATTATTCAGTATTTTTTTGATATTCCACTGTCACTAGACAAAAGCTCTAGATAGCAATGTGACAAGTCTCTTCAGGAGACAACAATGCACATTCCTTATTTGTGCTCACTTGTATGCCACACAAACCTGCAGTTAATTTTCCTGCCTCTTTTGAAAATGGGGAAAATACTACTTAGTTTCAACAGCGCTCTTAGTGCTTTATCTGTGAAATTTACATTTTGCATTTGTAAAATGAAAATGTTGAGATAGTCAAGCACTTAATTATTCTGATAGAGTGAAAATCTTAGTCTTCTGATTCTAAATGCCAATCTTAATATAGAAATGAACTTATTATCAAAAAAGAAAAAAGAGCAGATTAAAATAGAATGTAAAAGGGAAGCTGTGCTATTTTTAATATAAAGACTCTTTAACCTCATGCTTGTTTCCCCAATGTCTGCCTAAGAAATAAATCAAGAAAGTAATGAGAGTATTTTCTTGCCACAGCATATTTTTTAGTGGCATTACATAAGTAATAACACCTTTAATTCTTTTCATCACTAAAATTATGCATAAAAGCGGTAATTATCATTATTCACAGATTTCAGAGGGAGATTAAGGTATAGGTGTGATGGTTTGCAGGAGTCCATGTTTATAGAAAATCAAAGCTCAAGACCAGAACTACTTGGATTCCAATGTAGACATGAAAAAACATCCAAGGATCTTCCAACAGAGATAGAAATTAATTCTGTCATGACTTAACTTCTCACTTCACAATGAAAAAAATGTAATCAATTCTATGTATCAATCCGAAATCTATGAAGCCATTCTGGACACATTTCAGAAGATTTGAGGGATGTTCATCAAAATAAAGGTGTTGATATTTTTAATCTCAGTTATAAAAACAAATAAATATTATTGTAATAAAATAAATGCATGTATGTGCATGTATACTAAGTTAGCATAAAATAAAAAATCTTCACGTTTGTTCTTGTCTAGTTGAGGAATAAGCTTTTGCATGTATGAGTCCATTGCGTTTGAAAGACTTTATTGAATTTCATGTTTTGTGCAGCAATACCTTTACTGGTGCATAGCTCTTGCGCAGAATATCGTTATTCATGTTTATTGTTTATTCAGAACGTGACAATTCAGATTTTTAGGAGAAATGTTTGGCTACATTACATAGTTAGAAATTTTCAACAGCTTCAGACAAGTCATTGAATATATATCATGTCCAAACCCAGTAGGACATAATTCCAGGTTTCTTTGTGTCTAGTGAGCTGTGCTCCAATGTATTGCATTCAATTTCCCATCATGATTTCAAACTGTAGATGTGTTGGAGTCCAGGGCATTCCTTTGGTTGCCCTGGAGGGTCAGGGACCTGGGCAGGGGGGTCTGGGACCCCAGCCCAGAGCCCAGAGCCCAGAGCTCAGAGAGACACTGGATTTGATTTCAGTCCATGGGAGAGGCTTCTTGCACTGCAGGAAGCATTGCAGGCCACAAGAGTGTAAAAATAGTAGTTTAGTATATCACAGGGTGAAAAAACAGTGGGTTTGGGATTTTTGGCATTGAAGTGAATGGGGCAAGATGGAGAATTTGGGGCGTTGTCTCTTTCTTCTTCCATCTTGTTCCCTCACTCTATTTCTGCAGTGACGTGGCACAAAGTAGTTAGTGAGGATTGGGTCAGAGTAAAGATGACCTTTTTAGTAATAGTGATAGACATTGGTAACAAATAGTAAATAGAGAATATGTAGCAATTAGTATAAAAGATAAGGACAGCCCAGAGACAGGAGGAGTCACCAGATGTCCGAGCCGTGGCAAATATCTTTTGGACACTGAGAAAACTGTAAGATAAGAACTAATAAACGAAGCATGTAACCTTGAAGACTCCGTCTTTTCCTGCATTTGGCACAGAGCTTTGCAGAGGGCCAGAACTCTAAAACCACCTGAATGCCGGGGAATTTAAACTCCCAGAAAAGGAGCCCCCGACAACTGGGCGTCCCTGAGTGGGCAGAAACATAGATGCAAGTTACAGAAACACTTCACAGAAACACTTCAAGAAATTCCAGGTTTTTACAACGGGCCACATAATATTTTTACATACCCTTTGCTCTTGCAGTCAAAAAATTGCTGTCTGCCTTTTTTTGAGGTTTTTAACTGCTGTATTTCTAAGCCACTAGAGTCACAGCAGCTAAAGAAAATCTTTGGAAGTCTGTTGTCCATTTTGTGTGATAGTGTTGAATGATTTGAGAGGTGAAGGTGCAGAACCTCTGGCCAATTCAGGAGTGCTATCATGAAACTGAGGGCAAAGAAGCACAACTGAAAAAGATACAGCTCTATAAATACTTACATACTGCATCTGCTCATGAAGTCATGGTAAAACTGGAAGTTTTTCAAAAAGTATCTATTCCCACAAATATATGAATGCAAATAAATTAGACTTGGCAAGTAGTGGAAGCGAATATAAAGATGATAAAACCCTGACATGCTGTCTCCACATGGATACCCTGTCTACCATTCTGTACTAGGAGTTGGTGATGCCTGCTGAATTCATAGTGACAACTTAAAAGACAGTGCCACAGCCTTGCCAGGAACCTTTTCTTACCAGATGTCGTGTGGAAAATAGTGTGGCTGGTGAAAATAAAGAATATAATCCTGACCATACAAGCATTCAGGGTTAAGTCTTGTAATTGGATCTATGTAAGCAAAGTGTAGCAGTGTTTACTACCATGATCCATCCCATTGAGTTGACTTGGCTGGGATTACAAAGACAGTGAACTTTTACTGTGTGTTATTGCAGGGCTGAGCCTTCTGTTCAAAAGCGACCTACACCAGTCATTATAATTTAAAAGAGTGAAATTAAGGTTTTGTGTATCAAGGAAGCAAGAGAGAAATAGAATGGGAAGAACATTAATGATTTGTTGTTTGTTGTTTGTTTGTCACAGTGTCCTTCATGGAGCTGCTGCTCCTTCCACCCAAGCCAGGCCTGGCACTGCGATCAGACGGGGAAGAGCCCTCTGGATCCTGGGAACCAGAAGAGCAGCCAAGGGGGTTTTCCCCTTATCATCGGAGAGACCACGCCGACAGCAGAGAAAGGAGCCTGACTCAGTTGGAGGGCAAATTCCAAGGTCTTTATTTAGTCCCAGATGGAACACCCGAACCTTAGGGGAGCCTCTCCAGCCGAGCTGCCCGGGGCGATGAGCTCCAGGTTTAAATGCAGGAGAGGGACTAAGGGAGGAGACAAACCAACATCCAACACGGGACAAGGTGGGAGTGGAACAGGGTTGGAGGGACATTCAGAGAAACCAGTGGGGAACATAAAGGAAGGAACTTCTTTGGCTCCTGCCCTATCACTCAATGTCCTTACCCAAACTTCCTAGAAGCCAGGAGGAACAATCGAATGACAGGCAGGGCCCATAGGAGGGGACTGGGAGGAATATGGGAGGATTAACAGGGAAGAGAGGCAGGGACAAACCTTGGAACATAACACTCCTCGGGAGAACAGGGGTTGCGGAACAAACCATTATAATGAAAATAAATAATATAAAATACAATATGAAAATAAATAACACAGAGCACAATGAAAATTTGTTTGCTTTGAGTTTTGGTTTGGAGGTTTTTTTGAGGTTTGAGGTATGCATATAACTGCTTTTTGCAATTGCGTACTGAGGATTAACCAGGGTAAATTACAGAACAGTTTCTTAGTTCTAAGTCATCAATACAAATCTACACACAAGGTTACAAGTATATATTAACTTCCTTTTTTTCATACACAAAAATCAAAATAGTCATTTAGGAACATATCCCACTTGTGAACATCAGACAGCATTGCATTTAAAAAACACAGAGGTGACACCTGGGAATGCTGCCAGTTTTTCATAGTGATATGATGTGTATCTTTCAAGCTGTAGCCAATCCATCATTTGAATCCAGGGTGTACCACCTTTCTTTTCCATGTCAGCTTCTTTGCCCTTGTGTCCTGATTATTGTAAATGCATTGCTTACTTTGATTTGAATGTAGAAAAATGCATTTTTCAAGATGTTAAAAAGAGAGTGTTTCACACATAAAGAAAATGACTGAGTCATCCAGGTACGTAGGAGACACGGTTTCAGGCATCCTACCCCTGCCTATCAGCTATATCTAAAGAGAGTATTTCCTCCCGGAGGAATTAGGAGTCTGCATGCACTTACAGGCCTATGAACTCACGGGGCTCATGCAGATGTTGTGGGATAGCTTGCGCAACTGGGGAACTGCCCCGTACGGATACAGTTGCTTTAGGATGGCCGGGCTGGGATTCTGAGGAGGGGGAGATGCTCTTTATGTGAGAGAGCAGCAGGAATGTATGGATGTCCAGCTTAGGCTGTGTGGGGTGGGGTGGGCAGCACGCACTGGCTCTGGGCTGCCTGAGAGCACAGCAGGAAAAGAAGCCCCACCGGCAAGTTCAATAGCAGTGCTGAAGCAAAACTGAACCAAACCGAACCAGGAGGACCCCTGGCCAAAGATACCGGCTGAGTGTGTTGTATGGAAGCGTCCTCCGGAAGAGAGGAGAGGGCCTCTGGCCGCGCCTGCAGCGCCCGGCCTGGCTCCCCCTCAGCACCGCAACCCCGGAGCTGGGGAGCGTGGGGGCCCCTGGGGACAAACAAAACGGATCAAAGACCCCAAAAAAGGGATGGAATAAAAAGCCATCCCCGAGACAGGCAGCTAGGACAACTGGGCAGCCGCCATGGGACCCAGTGTTCAGGGTCCTTGAGAGGATGGTACGTGTGAAAAACACCAATCACTTGTTTTTAAAATTTTAAAAGTTTAATAGTAAATAGGATGGTTATAAAAATAGAATTAGAGTACAAAATTGAACAATTAGAGTTAGGACAATACGAGACAATAAAAAACAAAGTTACAGACGTCTGGGTGCCTCCCCGAGCAAAAAGCTCCGAAGAAGGGACCCTGGTTAACAAAGGATTATCTCTTAAAAGCAATAGCCTATTGAATATTTATACATTTCATACATGATGCATAAATTCCATTTAAACAAAGAATTGTCTCTGGTTAGTTTTTTCCTTTAATCTCTATGGCGTCCACAAGGCTGAGAGAGGCAGGAGGAGCTGGTCTCTTCTGATAAGAAAGTAGTAAATTCCTTTTTCTCTGAGAGATTTACGTTTTCCTGTGGTTGGTACATAAAAACTACATTTTAACTACAAAACTACATTTACCATACTATCAAAATATTAATACAACATTAACAATCAATACAACATAATACATATAGTAAATATCTTGCGTTGAGTCATATAATATGCACTTTTCACAGTACAGAATAAAAAAAGAATGACCACAACCCTGGGCTTCAAAAGATCAGACCTTGGACTGTTCACAATTGAGCTTTGAAGAATGTTTCAGCCTGTGGTCCTGGAGAGGCCCCCTTCCTTCCAAACCTCAAACTGATAATTTGTTTTGATGCTGAGACTTCAGCAGCAATTTCGAGGTGCCAAAGCAGCAAGGCAGAGTTCAGGACATGTCTCAGCCAACTGCTGGAGTGATAAGTAGTGATATAAACATGTAAACCCGGCATTGTACACTAACAAAGGGAACAAGAAGGTGAAAAAAAAAAAAAAAAAAAAAAAAAAGTGGGGGATCATTTAACGAAAGCTATTGGCGACCGGCTTTCTTATAGAAAAAATAAACCACCATAAACCCCAACGGCCCAGCCAATGAACCAGCTAGAACCCAGAGGGGGAAAATATGTTGCCCTTTTCAAAACAAAAAAAATTTCAGAAGTGTTTTTCTTGAGAAACAGCAGCATAGGGTTCATTTATTCTTGACATTGAATTTATTTCAAGGCTTTGTAATCTAACAGTTACAGCTTCAAAATACAACTGTCTGGCTGTCCATACTGTCAATCCAAAATAGAGGAACTAATGTTTAAATATCAAAACATTTCTTGCTTTTTTATTTTCTAATTCTTGTATCTGTGTCTACAGCTACAGCAGGAAAGGCCATACTGTGCCAATGGGGGATCAAAAAATGGTTGTACTTCTTTTACAGTGATTCATAATTCCTGATCTAATAAATAACAAAAGGCATAGGTCAGGCTTCAGATATAATCCTATCTATATCTATATCTATATCTATATCTATATCTATATCTATCTATTTAATGTGCTTTTCACATTTCAGAAGATTTCTGATAACAATATTACTTAGCTGTTGATACATTGAGCTGGTCTTAAAGCTCCTGTTATTTTTATCATACAGCCTTCCCTTCAGACTTCGTTTCTAAATATGTGCAATAAAATTAAAACATGTTCTTATAATCCTGTAACCTAAGTATTAAAAATGTCTTTTAGTTCATTGTTACATGCAAATTAGAGTAAAGGCAGTCTGTACTCTGGAAGGTTATTTTGTTTTCTTTTAGATCTATTAAAATGCATTTTTGTTTTTCTTCCTGAGCAATACACTGACTGTTGGCCAAAGCTTTAGCTATAAGACACGAATCAGTTGTTGACCAGTAGACATGGACAAGAAAACCATGGTGTGGACTGACTGTGTTGGAGATGATGAGACATCTTGTGGATTGCAGAGTCTCTTGTCTCTTGACTCATCATTCTCTGTGCTGCTGTCTATTCTTCTGCATGCTGTGCCCTTTTTCTGGGAGCACTACTCCACATAAAATATGAGCTGATATCTGGCTAGAATGGTGTGAACTAAAGATAAGTATGAAGGTGAAAAATAAATATGAATGCTGTGAAAATTATTAAAGCATGAGAAAGGCTCATTCTGACAGACTATTCAAAAAGAAACCCCAGGTACAAGGAAAGACTAGAGAAATTCTGTTGTGTTGTTGGTATTAGATTCCAGCTAGTGAAAGCAGTAATTCAGGAAGTTTCACCATTTCTTACTGTAATAAAAGCTCCACTCCTGCTGAAATCAACACAACACCCTTGTCCCCACTCCTCCACCTCTTATTTTTACTTCAGTCTAATCAAGTCAATAATTAAATGGAGCAAGTTCTGAGGCTGCTTTCTCATGGGGTGTGCACAGGACCATGGAAGCCATCTGAAGGCACCTGTATATAATGGTAAATATATATTATACAATATATAATATAAATAATAAATAAATACATAAATAATAATAATAATAATAATAATAATAATAATAATAATAATAATATATAATATAATATAATATATATTATAATATATTATATATTAAATATATTATATATATTATGTAATATATTTATTATTTATATTATATAAGATATAAGATAAAAATTATAAAATATAAATTAGGCTAGTTGTGTTTCCATCTAGATGTAAACTGTAAAGTATGATCAGATTTGCCCCTTCATTCTTTTAGGAGTGTCATTTTACAGTCAGAAAATTTATATGATGATGCGTACTGGTTTTGTTTGTGGTGGAGCTAGCTTTCCTCACAGTGGCTGTCATGGAGCTATATTTTGAATTTGTGCTGAACACAGTGTTGATATTATAGAGATATTTTTGTTATTGCTGAGCAGCACTTACACAGAGCCAAGGCCTTTTCTGCTTTTTGTAATTCCAGGCTGGTGAGGAAGTTGGAGATGCATGGGAGGTTGGGAGGAGACACAGCTGGGACGGTTGACCCCAACTGACCAGAGGGATTTCCAGACCATTTGACATCCTGCTCTGTACATAAAGGTGGGGGGAAGAGGGAGGAAGGGGAGGACATTTGGAGTGGTGACCTTTGTCTTCTAAGTTGCCATTACACATGATGGGTCCCTGCTTTCCTGGAGATGGCTGAACACTTGCCTGCCCTCAGGAAGCAGTGAATTCACTCCTTGTTTTGCTTTGTTTGCATGCATCGCTTTTGGTGTCCCTCATAAAGTGACTTTATCTGAACCCGTGACTTTTCTCCCTTTTACCCTTCTGATTGTCTCCCCAGTCCTGCTGGTGGGGGAGTGAGTGAGCAGCTGCTGGGGCTTGGCTGCTGGCTGGGATGAAACCATGATATGATGCCATCAGCTTTTGCATGTTTGCTGAGTTTTTTAGACAACACCAGAATTATAATCTGTGCAACAGCTTAAAATCTTTGAAAGTGAAAACTAGAAATCTACTATGTTACCATAGGTCTGCATTCAATATAGTTGGACATTAACATAGATGGATGAGGATTCTAAAGTAGAAAAGGAAGAAAAAAAGCTTGAGGCTTTCATGACTATGCTCAATCAGAGGAATGATAACTGCTTGGCTGGAGCCAGCAAACAGTCTTAGAAAATATTCAATATTTTTTAGAATTATGTGAGAACCTGTACAGAAGAGGACTATCACCATGACAATATTGAAAAATAATATGCCTCTTTTCTTGCTCAGCTTTGGAAATAATGGCCATGAGAAATTAAATCTTTTTTCAAAGTGGACATATAGAAGCACCCCTTTTGGTGTATGTATCTGCAGACCTCTTCTCTGATGCAAAAAGATGCTTCTAGCTGATGTAAATATGTCTAGTATTACAGAGGAATGAGGCTTTGACAGTCTTAGCCAATTCCTTTTTTTCCAAAAAAGAATCAGAAATATTGGTCTCTGCTGTTTTCACAAGTGATCACAACTGCAGTAAGAAAATATGTACATGTATCAGTGTTCTATGATACTTATCGCTTTGCACTTTTCTTTAACCTGTCCAACTAACAACCGCATACTTAAGATCCAAACGAGGTAGCTACACCTTCACTTTTTCAGCTAACTTATTTTGAATTTTTTTACATGTTGTTCCTCCATTTCCAGAACTGTCCCTTCCATTGCAGATTAGAGTTCAAGTGCCGTGGAATAATATTTCCCTGGACAAATCTCTTGATTTCTTTAGGCCTCAGTTTCCCTGGTAACGGAACAGAGAAAAACCCTCCGCATTTTGGCTTGTAGGTAGAAAATACAATGTAAATTACTTGATTAGGTATAGTCTTTCATTCTCTGTCAGTATCACTTCTAATTAAATACTTTTAATTCCAGCTTTATTTTGGACACCTTAATTTCATAAAACTGGAATTCTCTTCTCATTTAGACAAGAAAGGATCTTCTGTCTGGAAAAATACAATACAGCCACCAACCCATTAAACTGGCTGTCTCTTTATGTCTAAGCCATCCATTTTCATTTCATCATTTTATAGTTTCCTGTTCGACATTGAGTTATTACTTAATTCCTCTGCTAAATTGCACTAGAATTTAATTTTTTCCTGTGGTACCTTCTGAGAGCAGTCATTATGCAGAGTTAAAGTCTCTGATTTGTTCATTGCTTACTCAGTGAAGCATTTCAAAACTGGTGTTAAGTAGCTTACCAGCCCACTGGCCTCTTGCTTATCCAACTGTAACATTATTTTTTATTTTAATTGAGTTAGAAAAGAGTCATTCTTCATAGCCAAATAAAGGATAGTGACTTTTCTTTATTTTCCTGAAGTGTTAGATTTCAACATTTTTCATCCTAGGAAGACATAAGGTGGTGTCCTAGGGTGACTTTATGATGCTTATATCCCGAATCGTCTGTTCTGTCTGTGCTGTATATTGAGTCCTGTGCCTTTAAGACTGGTTCTAAGAGCAAGAAGCACAGAGTTTGTTTTGAGAAAACTGCCTGACTCCTCCACATTCTTCTGCGGACGGGGTGTTCGGCGGAGGCTTGGAGAGACTGCAGGACAGAGATCTTTTTGCTTTTAGTTAGTTTCAGCTAGCTAGGGCAGAGAAGTTCCCTGGACTGTTTTTTTCCTTTTTCTTGGAACTGTTTAAACCTGCTCTGGACAGAAAACTCAGGGGAGCACTGGGGGCTGCACCTGCGGCCCACCGGGGCCTGGAGCTCGGCATTTTCCAGCAGCGCCAGAGGGACTGGGACTGAGGAAAGACTGAGAGAGAGCCGAGCTACACCCACGGCAAGGACTTTCTCAATTTGCTATCTCACTCCAGAACGAGAGGTTTTATTGTTTCATATTATTCATTCTTTATACTTGTATGCACTTTGTTTGTTAAGTAAAATAGTTTTTTTCCACTTTTCTCCAAAGAGGTTTTTTTTACCGGACCGGTTGGAGGGAGGGGCCACTTGGGTTTTCTTCCTGGAGGGATCCTATTCAGGGGTTTTCTCCCAAATTTGTCCCTAAACCAGGACAGGTGGTTTCGTAGCTGTTTCTGTAGATCTGTTCCTATTCCTATTCAAATCAGTACTAAATGCTTTGGGTTCTTATGCATTAGCTAAAGGCCAATATGAAATTCATATCCTTAGCCCTTGTTAACTGATTGCTGAGCCTGGCTGCTAGAACAGAGCCTCAGGTCTGAGCCTAACTATTCCTTCTGATAGTATTTATACCCTTCTAACCATTCTGTGCTTCAATGCACCCATCTAGTTCATCTTCTGAGTTGGTGTTGATCTGATGGAGGGATCTGAATGCTGGTGCAAAATCATGTTTATGTAGAGGAAGTTTCTTCTTTCTTCTCCCCAGCTTGTAGAAGGCTTCTGATTTATGCATTTACTTTTGCATTTCACTACCTGGTACAGTGAAATATAGACATAAAGATTTTGTCCGGAAATAAAAGCAAAAATAACCTGGTTTTGTCCTAGTGAAGTCTGGCTTCTGACAGCAATGTGTTTTTCTTTCCTTCCTCTCAATTTCTAGTCTGACTCCAGCTGCTACAGAGAGGCAGCTGTACTTGTCTTCATGGGTCAGGAGACCCTTCCTATCAGAGTCAGGAAACAATCAGAAGAGGACTATGCTGATCACCTCTTGCAAGGTGGTCTGCTGTTCTCAGAGATCCCTGGGATTGCACTGAGCATGTGTCGCTGTAGGACACAAAAAGAATGATACTCACAGTCTGTAGTCAGGGCAAAAAGAAGGGAAGTTTATTTCTCGACTTCAATTTATATAGATTCTGGACAATGACCAGGGATTGGAGAATGAGGTTGCCACCTCTCCGACCCCACTGGTCAAACTAGAAGTCCATCAATTTTCCCTCCTCCAAGGAACAATCACTTTGTTTATGTTACAATGCATGAAAAACTCCACTACAAAAATGTAAACTCAGAAGGCTGAATAGAATAGGACAACAAGCATGAGAGATTATTTTAATTTTATTACAACCACAAATCAAAAACTGGTGCAAATTTGGAAGCTGTTTTGTAATTACAGGGGTGAGTTATCCCAAACAGAGGAAAGGGAAGGCATTGCTTTTTAGCTTCCGCAGTACAATGCATTTATTACAATACATTCATTAAACTCTCTAACAAAATGACAAACCAGCTGCTGAAAAAATGCTGTCAAGGGTATGAAGTTTGAGGGCAGGTGTTCACAGGAGCTTTCCAGATACTAAGTGTCCCAGCTTTTCACTGTGCCTTCATCTTTGAGGCCTGCTCACCTGAAAGAGATTTGAAGCAAACAACATAAGCATTGTGACTTGTTGCATTTAAAGACAGACAAGGAACAATTCATGAGAAAACATTTCATTCAATTTACCTTCTCCTCTATAGATTGCATAAGCAAGTAAATGCATAATAGAATTTATAAGCAATGTAATTTTGGGGGGTTATGGGTTTGGTTGTTCTTGTTGCTTTTAAAAATTTATTTATTTATTTATTTATTGTAAATTTTTTTTTTTGTCTCTCTTATATTCTCTTTACATACAGGCTTTTTATTCCAAGGGCATGGTTATCTGAGGTTACAACTGTAGAAAAGAAGTTTATTGCTAGCTAGCCAAAAAGCTGAAATTAGTATAATGCCTTTAGCAGTATCTTGTGACTGATCCAAGTAACAGTTTAATAGTGAGTAGCAAGATATTAATTCCTAAGTAAAAGCCAAAGCTCAGCACTCCAGCCAATATTCATATTGCTTCTAGCGCTATAGTGTATTTAGTCCGTAACCTGTATAGTATCTCACCTCTGCTATGAAGATGTGCTTGTGATTAAGTGATAAACAGTAAGAAAGAGCAGGTATATGAAGTGTAGACTTGTGCATACTGTTCTTTTAAAGAAGTGAATTATTTACTGTCCAGAAAACTTGTGTTGTGAATATCCTGGAATTGATTTAATAGCAATAGTGGCAAAATTCTAGTGGTTTAAAACCTTAGAAACATTTATGATCTCTTTCCTCTGGTAATTGTGCCTGGATGACACTGTCAAATGATTCACTTAGTAATTTCTTCCAATTAACTGCAGTGGAACTGAAATCAAGTGTATTGCAAACTTTCCATATTTCCTGATATTTCTAAAATTCTTAAGATACAAAATGCACAAATTCTATTTGAAGGAAATAGTATTAAAGTGAAAATTTTTGAAAATTTGAGAACTTTGAAGATATTAATGTGGAAAGTATACAGAACTATGGAAGGACCACAAGGAAGCCAATTTTGGTGTTTGTATGTCTTTGTTCTTTCTTTTTCCTTTTTTTTTTTTTTTAATATTGTGTGTTTCATAAACCCAAAAAGACTTTTATGACTTAATTTATGCTTTAAAAATGCTTTCATAGAAAATATGTGGGGAAAGGCTTTCAGAGCTGTAGTCTAGTAGATCTCTTTTTTTTTTTTTTTTTTTTTCCTCCTGCCCATAATGCTGCTGAGAGCTGTAAGCAAAACTAACAGAAACCTCTTTCATTGTGGTACAAATAAAACCCTTTCAACAGCACATCGGTACTGCTATTGTTATTAGTACCTTACACAGTAATGTAAAGGTGAGGTAACTGACCTTTAGTTATTTCCTATTATTGTTAGCTATTTCTTTCAAATTGGTTTGACCTTGTTTTACTGTCTAGAGGTTAATACTTATCCTGAGTACCTTAAGCACAATTTTCTTTCATGCTACCTAAAGTTGCACAAGGGTGGTGATTTCAAGCGTGGTTTCTTTTCATTCAATGGCACAAAACAAGCCCAAGATAGATCAATAACCATTTTTTTCTTCTGCAGTATTCTGAACATTCTGTTCTGCAGCACTGTACTTTCAGGCTTTGACAGGAGATAAGAGAACAGGACTGGGGCATGCCTTATTGTGAAACAATGCAGCTTGTTTTGGAAGGCAGCAAATCAATATAGCTATTTATTTAAGCCCACAGGCCAGTTTAAACTAAAATGATTCACAATGCAGGTTAGAGAGATCCAGCCTCCATTCTCTCTAGAGAATACTGCTGCTCTCTTTATTACAAAATTCTCATCTTGAAAAGCTTAAAATGCAATAGATTAGAAAATATATATATATATTCAAAGAAAGAAGATATTTTAGCACTGCTGTCCCTGAGGACAGGACTATGAAGTTTAAAAGAAGATCAAACAATAGAATATCTCTCCTCACACTTACAAGCAATGTTTAAGCTGTTTCAGAGCAAGATCATTGGTAGCACCACTGGGAGGAGAACAGGTAACTTATGAAACTATTCATGTTCTAGAAATTAGCTATTTTTCCCCCACTCACCTTCTTCACTCAGTCATCTTAACAAGGCTTGGAAAGGATGACTCTTTCTGGGAAACCATCCTCCTTGGATCTCATCACAGTCTCATTGCTAGGATCCTGTATTAGATTAGTAGCCCTCACCTATTCATCAATATAGCAGCAGCTAAGGAAATAGCTAGGAATCTTCTTTTCCATCCTGAACAAAAAAGTGGTTTTCAATATTTTGTAGTACTTGTGCTGTTGGATCAAAATGGAGAAGTACTGCAGGACTGAAAAAGGGTTCTGGTGCTTCAAAGTACAACAGATGGCATATTATAACCTCCATATCCAAACCTCTTTACATTCTACATTTATTTTTGAGTAAGAATGTCTCCACTTCCATAATTTTAGACAAAAATATTGGGAAAAAAGTATTAAAATACAATTTACTCTTCAAAGTACAAAGAAAAAAAATGTGAGCTTTTCATCTCACCTCACAGCTGAAAAAGCAAATCATGCTTACTGATATCCAAAATATAGTCTCCTACATGTGGGGGAGAAAAAAAAAAATAAAAAAAATTGCAAATACCTTTGTGGTATGACAGAAATTTCATGACATTGTTATTTAAAAAAAAGCAACAAAAAGTAATCTAAACAATTTCTGTATTAATGTTGGAAGAATATAGGTATGATACATGATGTCCATATCCTTAGCCAGAAACATACCAGTGAAAATACCCTAGTGTTGTTTCTGCAGCTAGGATGATCTGCGTTAGCCATTTCAACAGGTTCGTCATTCATATGCTGAAGTGGAGTCTGCCTTGAGAGCTGGATGTTTAACAGTACCATTGTAGCCTCCAGAGGCTGAAGCAAGTTACACCAGAGAAGCCAGAGAAGGGGGTCTCCCACTGCTTCCTTGTTCTGCCAGTCCTGAACAGGCCAGCCAGCACAGCCATGTGGTAGAAGAGGGAAAAAATCTGTTTTGGGAAAAACCCCTGAGATCTCTTCCTTTGTCAATTAATTGATAAATGGCCAAACATTAATCAATCCCTCTACTGCACTTTACTCAGGACAGGTGGTGAAGCACTTTAATTGGCAAACATTTCCATACTTTTATGATATACTTGAAGTGCTGTGCACTCTATACTCAGTCTTACCCTGTATATCTTCATAAAATAACAAAGCTTCATTAAATATTTTACAATATAGCTGTGCAGTTAAAGTTACTCCTGGTATGTACTGCCCCATATTTCTTAGCATTTTGCTTCATTTGCCATTGTTGTAGCTGGTTGCCAGGCTCTAGTTCATTGTGTAAAGGTTTTCTTGCTGTCTCCAAACTTTGTAGTCTGACTTTTCAGGCATCTCTCTCAACTACAACACATCCTTTATAAATCTCCATTTTAAAATCAAAACAAATCAGTTTTGCTGGATGTCCTAGAGTAACTTTATGATGCTTGTATCCCCAATCGTCTGTTCTGTTTGTGCGGTATATTGAGTTCTGTGCCTTTAAGACTGGTTCTAAGAGCAAGGAGAAGCACAGAGTTTGTTTTGAGAAAACTGCCTGACTCCTACAGATTCTTGTCTGGCCTGGGTGTTCGGCGGAGGCTTGGAGAGACTGCAGGACAGAGATTTCTTTTGCTTTTAGTTAGTTTCAGCTAGCTAGGGCAGAGAAGTTCCCTGGACTGTTTTTTTTTCCTTTTTCTTGGAACTGTTAAAACCTGCTCTGGACAGAAAACACAGGGGAGCACTGGGGGCTGCACCTGCGGCCCACCGGGGCCTGGAGCTCGGCATTTTCCAGCAGCGCCGGAGGGACTGGGACTGAGGAGAGACTGAGAGAGAGCCGAGCTACACCCACGGCAAGGACTTTCTCAATTTGCCATCTCACTTCAGAAGGAGAGGTTTTATTGTTTCATATTATTCATTCTTTATACTTGTATGCACTTCATTTGTTTAGTAAAATAGTTTTTTCCACTTTTCTCCAAAGAGGTTTTTTTACCAGACGGGTTGGAGGGAGAGGCCACTTAGGTTTGCTTCCTTAGAGGGATCCTCTACAGGGGTTTTCTCCCAAATTTGTCCCAAACCAGGACATACTTCTAACTGGTGCCCAACATGGGGCACGAGAGAGTGGAAAAAACTTGTATTGATTATTATTAACTGCATTTTTTGGTTGTCCTTTGGGTGGGGATTAAACAGTCAGTGGACATGTTTGCTTCTTGAATTCCTAATGTCTCTTAGAATGGAGTCTTTTCTGCATTTCTGTTCCCTAGGCTTTTTTGAGGTCTTAATACCTTTCTGGTCCCTAGGTTTGTTCTCTTACCCAGAAATAGCTCCAATATTGTCCCTAACATACAGCTTTTACACTAAGGATGCACAAATCAGAATAGTTATTTTGCTAGGTTCAGTGATTATGGTTTACAAGAAGCTTATAAAGATACTGGAGTTTGTTCTGGGTATGTTCGGTTTATGGTTTTTTTGTCCTACCCTGCATCCTAGTTCCAGCAGCATGTTTTGGAGATTTATCAACAATTGCACCCAGTTTGTTAGAGGAGGAGTAGGGGATGAGGCTCTTCAGTCTCTTCTTTCCTTCTTCTCTTTTGAGTCAGTTATATCACTTTTGGAGAATGTTCAAGGTCTCCTGAATGTTAAAGACACCACCTTCCTGGTATTTCACCTGGT
Source organism: Hirundo rustica (assembly GCF_015227805.2). Lineage (NCBI taxonomy): Eukaryota > Metazoa > Chordata > Aves > Passeriformes > Hirundinidae > Hirundo > Hirundo rustica. The sequence goes on from NC_053488.1 coordinate 66,670,685, forward strand.
GAGCTTCCTCTATATGGTTTATAGCTTTTCTAGAATGAGTCACACACTGCTAAACACTGTAGGGCAGCAGACAGAGACAAGGGAGCAGGGAGATAAATCAGTCACTCAGGCTGCAGCTAAACCAGACAGTGAGGCTAAGACACCGGCAGTTGCTGGAATAAAGAAAGGAAAGAAGCACACGGACAAAACTGATCGACCCCTAGACAATGATTCAGGTGAAAGATCCTCAATGCCTCCTGACACCCAGTTAGGAGTCAAACCACCTGACACACAATCAGAAGCTGAAGCAACTGATGATACACAGTCAGAAGCCGAACCAACTGATACAAAATCGGAAGCCAAATCACCTGGCACAAAATCAGGAGTCCAACCAACTAGCACACGATCAGAAGCCCAACCAACTGCTACAACATCAGGAGCCCGACCAACTGCTGCAAGAGCAGGAGATACTATTGAGTCCTTTTCCCTGAAGGACCTTCGTAGCCTAAGAAAAGATTATACTCGACGACCTGATGAATCTATAATTAGTTGGTTAGTCCATCTTTGGGATGCTGCAGGCGAGGCTACAGTGCTAGATGGCACTGAAGCAAAACATCTAGGATCCCTATCACATGATCCAGTTATTGACCGAGAAATGATGAGGGAGGCTAGTCCTTGCAGTCTCTGGGAACGGGTCCTGGGAAGTGTGGCACAAAGATATCTGTGTGCCAACAATCTCTATATGCAGCAAACCCAGTGGAAAACCATTGAACAAGCGCTTGAGGGAAATGGCAGTAGCGGAGATTGTCTTCTCAGATGACCTAAACACTAGGAACCCTGACTTGGTACCATGTACACCTGTGATGTGGCGAAAACTTGTACGACTTGGGCCACAAGAACACTCCTCTGCTTTAGCAATAATGAAGTGGGATGAGACAGAGGAGACTGTGCTTGATATGGCGAAGAAGCTCCGAACATATGCAGATGCCATGCATGGTCCAACACATGCAAAAATTGCAGCTCTGGAAACACAGGTGCAGAGATTAGCAGACAAGATGGAGGAGAATCACCAAGAACTCAAGGAGGACATTCTCCAGATCTCTGCAGTACAGGTTAGAGGCTCTGGCACCACACGCAAACGTTCCCTAGATAGAGAGGGAAAAGGCATCCCACGGGCTAAGCTGTAGGTCCTCCTGCATGAATGTAGAAAAAACATGAAAAGATGAGATAGAGAATCTACTAATGCTATGACATAACGGCTGCATGAGTTGTTAGATGGTAAGACTATGAGAGGAAGTTCCAGCAAAAAGGAATCAGCTCCGGTTACCCAGGGAAATAAGGATAATCAGGCTTAGAGGGGCCCTGCCTCTAGCCAGGTAGAGGCTAGGGAAAACCGTGTTTTTTGGACTGTGTAGATTCGTTGGCCTGGCACATCAGAACCACAAAAATATGAGGCCTTAGTTGACACTGGTGCACAGTGCACATTACTCCCATCAAGACATGTAGGGGAGGAATCTGTTTCCATTGCTGAGGTGACAGGGGGTTCACAAGATTTTACTTTGGTAGAGGCTGATGTGAGCCTGACTGGAAATGAGTGGAAGAGACACCCTATTGTGACTGGCCCAGAAGCTCCATGCATTTTGAGCATGGACTTCCTCCGAAATGGGTATTTCAAAGACCCAAAGAAATTTCGGTGAGCATTCGAGATAGCAGCTGTAGGAGACAGAAGGTGTTAAGCAGTTGAATACCTTGCCTGGACTATCAGAGAACCCATCTGCTGTAGGTCTTCTGAAGGTGGAAGAGCAACAAGTGCCAATTGCCACTTCAACAGTGCATCGCTGACAGTACAGAACAACTCGAGATGCTGTGATCCCCATCCACAAGATAATCCGTGAGCTAGAGACTCAAGGTGTAGTCAGCAAAACCCACTCACCCTTCAATAGCCCCATCTGGCCTGTGTGCAAGTCTGACGGAGAATGTAGATTGACTGTGGACTACCGTGCCTTGAACGAAGTGACTCCACCATTGAGCGCTGCTGTGCCGGACATGCTGGAACTCCAGTACGAGCTGGAGTCCAAGGCAGCAAAGTGGTACGCCACAATTGACATTGCCAATGCATTTTTCTCCATTCCTCTAGCTGCAGAATGCAGGCCTCAGTTTGCCTTCACATAGAGAAGAGTGCAGTACACCTAGAACCAACTGCCCCAGGAGTGGAAACACAGCCCCACCATCTGCCATGGACTAATCCAGGCTGCACTCAAAAAAGGTGATGCTCCAGAACATCTACAGTACATTGATGACATCATTGTGTGGGGAAACACAGAAATGGAAGTGTTTGAGAAAGGAAAGAAAATCATCCAAATTCTCCTGAAGGCTGGCTTCGCTAACAAGAAGAGCAAAGTTAAGGGACCTGCTCGAGAGATCCAGTTTCTAGGAGTAAACTGGCATGATGGAAAGCGTCAGATTCCCACCGAAGTCATCAACAAGATCACAGCAATGTGTCCACCAACTAACAAAAAGGAAACACAAGCTTTCCTAGGTGCCATAAGTTTCTAAAAAATGCACATTCCTGAGTACAGCCAGATTGTGAGCCCTCTTTACCTGGTCACCCGCAAGAAGAATGATTTCCACTGGGGCCCTGAACAGCAACAAGCCTTTGCCCAGATCAAACAGGAGATCGCTCATGCAGTGGCCCTTGGCCCAGTCAGGACAGGACCAGAGGTGAAGAACGTGCTCTACTCAGCAGCCGGGAACAATGGCCTGTCCTGGAGCCTTTGGCAGAAGGGGCCTGGGGAGACTCGAGGCCGACCACTGGGATTCTGGAGCCGAAGCTACAGAGAGTCTGAAACCAACTACACTCCCACAGAGAAGGAAATCTTGGCCACCGATGAAGGAGTTCAAGCCGCCTCAGAAGTAGTAAGGACTGAAACACAACTCCTGCTGGCACCTCGACTACCAGTGCTGGGATGGATGTTCAAAGCAGAAGTTCCCTCTACCAACCATGCCACCAATGCCACATGGAGTAAATGGATTGCCGTCATCACTCAGTGTGCCCACATTGGAAACCCAAATGGCCCGGGGATTTTGGAAATAATTACAAACTGGCCGGAAGGTGAAAACTTTGGTCTCATGGTTGAAGAAGAGCAAGAACAAATGACACGTGCTGAAGAAGCTCCACCATACAACCAACTGCCAGCAGAAGAAACACGCTATGCTCTTTTCACTAATGGTTCCTGCCGCATTGTTGAGATGAAACGAAAGTGAAAAGCAGCTGTATAGAGCCCCACAAGACAAGTTGCACAAGCCACTAAAAGAGAAGGTGAGTCAAGCCAACTCGCTGAGCTCAAAGCTGTTCAACTAGCCCTGGACATTGCTGAAAGAGAGAAGTGGCCAAAGCTCTACCTCTACAATGATTCGTGGATGGTAGCCAATGCTCTGTAGGGATGGCTGGAAAAATAAAAAAAAAGCCAACTAACAGCGTAAGAGAAAACCAATCTGAGCTGCAGATAAGTAGAAGACATTGCCACTCGAGTAGAGAAGCTACCTGTCAAAGTCCGTCATGTAGATGCCCATGTCCCCAAGAGTCGGGCTAATGAGGAGCACCGAAACAACGAGCAGGTAGATCAAGCTGCAAAGATAGAGGTGTCAAAGATAGACTTAGATTGGCAACACAAGGGAGAGTTGTTCCTAGCTCGATGGGCCCATGATGCCTCAGGCCATCAGGGCAGAGATGCCACCTATAAGTGGGCACAAGACCGAGGGGTGGATCTAACCATGGACAGTATTTCTCAGGTTATACACGACTGTGAGACGTGTGCTGCAATCGAGCAGGCCAAGCGGGTGAAGCCGCTATGGTATGGTGGGCGATGGTCCAAGTATAAGTATAGGGAAGCCTGGCAGATTGACTACATCACCCTTCCCCAAACCCACCAAGGCAAGCGCTATGTGCTCATGATGGTAAAAGCCACCATAAGATAGCTAGAGACCTACCCTGTGCCTCACGCTACAGCCCGTAACACCATTCTAAGCCTTGAAAAACAAGTTCTTTGGAAGCATGGTACCCCTGAGAGGATTGGGTCAGACAATGGAACTCATTTCAAGAACAGCCTCATCAACAACTGAGCTAGGGAACATGGCATTGAGTGGTGTACCATATCCCCTATCATGCACCAGCTTCAGGGAAAGTAGAAAGATACAATGGACTGCTAAAAACCACCCTGAAAGCACTGGGTCTGGGATCATTCAAAAACTGGGAGCTGCATCTAGCAAAGGCCACCTAGTTAGTCAACACACGAGGTTCCACCAACAGAGCAGGCCCTGCCCAATCTGAGCCCCTACATACAGCAAATAGAGAGAAAGTCCCAGTAGTACATGTAAGAAGTTTGTTAAAGAAGACAGTTTAGATCAATTCTGCTTCAAGTACAGAAGATCCCATCCGTGGGATTGTCTTTGCCCAGGGACCAGGCTGCACATGGTGGGTAATGCAGAAAGATGGAACCACACGATGTGTACCCCAGGGAGATTTGATTGTTGGGTGAGAACCGTGTGTAATTATCGCTGTGTGCTGAATGGTACTGCCACCGTATGTAGCTGTATATTGCATATTGTTTTTATATAGATGTATGTGTGTGTAGAGCTAGAGTATATATTAGTTTTAGTAAATTGATGATATGGGGATAAGGGGTAGAATGTCCTAGGGTAACTTTATGATGCTTGTATCCCCAATCATCTGTTCTGTTTGTGCTGTATATTGAGTCCTGTGCCTTTAAGACTGGTTCTAAGAGCAAAGAGAAGCACGGAGTTTGTTTTAAGAAAACTGCCTGACTCCTACACATTCTTCTGCAGACGGGGTGTTCGGCGGAAGCTTAGAGAGACTGCAGGACAAAGATATTTTTTTGCTTTTAGTTAGTTTCAGCTAGCTAGGGCAGAGAATTTCCCTGGACTGTTTTTTTTCTCCTTTTCCTTGGAACTGTTTAGACCTGCTCTGGACTGAAAACCCAGGATAGCACTGGGGGCTGCACCTGCGGCCCACTGGGGTCTGGACCTCGGCATTTTCCAGCAGCGCCAGAGGGACTGGGACTGACGAGAGACTGAGAGAGAGAGAGATCCGAACTACACCCACGGCAAGGACTTTCTCAATTTGCCATCTCACTCCAGAATGAGAGGTTTTATTGTTTCATATTATTCATTCTTTATACTTGTATGCATTTCATTTGTTTAGTAAAATAGTTTTTTCCACTTTTCTCCAAAGAGGTTTTTTTACCGGACTGGTTAGATAGAGAGGCCACTTAAGTTTGCTTCCTTAGAGGGATCCTATACAGGGTTTTCCCCCAAATATTTCCCAAACCAGGACACTGGAGAATACAAACAATTAGTTTTAGTTTTACAATAAACATTGAGTTCTATGTCATGGATCTCAGAACTTAATAGACCTTACTAGTTAAAACTTTTCTCTAGACTGCTACATTTTTAAAATGGCTCCCAAAGGTCAGGAAATGTGCTTAATCATAGAATACCAGTTTGGAAGGAACCTAAAGGATCATCTGGACTAGCCTTTCCTGGCAAAAACACACTCTAGACAAGGTGGCTCAGCACCTTCTCCAGTTGGATCTTAAAAACGTACAGTGTTTGGGAATTCACCACTTCCCTAGAAAGGAGATCATCGGCATGGTGAGTTGCTCTTATTGTGATAAATTTTCTCCTTTTGTCCAATTGGTACCTCTGCAGAAGTAATTTGTATCTATTAACCCTTATTTTTTCCATGTGACTCCTCACAAAAAAGGGAGCTTCCGCCTTCTTTGTAGCCAACTGTAGTAAATACTGGAACATGGCATAGTGGGTTAACTTCAGCTGGGAGCCACGTGCCCACCAAAGCACTCTCTCACTCCAGTGGGACAGGGGAGAGAAAATAAGGTAGAAAACAACTAGTAGGTTGAGATAAGACAGTTTAAAGCAAGAGAAGAGCAAGACAAAAATTGCAGAAGTTTGCATGCAGATAAGAAAAGGGAAAAAAATAAATTATCTCTACTTCCCATTGGTGAATGATGCTCAGCCAATTTTGGGGAAGCAGGGCTTTAGCCTGTGGAGCAGCTGCTCTGGAAGGTGAACACTGTAAAATAACTAATGCTTCCAATTCCTCCTCCTGACCTCCTTCAGTTTTTGTATCTGCACTGACATCATATGCCATGGAATATTGCTTGGTCAGTTTGGCTCAGCTGGCCTGGTTGTGTCCCTTCCCAGGATCTTGCCCATCCCCAGCCCCCTTGATGGAGGGAGGAATGTTGGGAAGACAGTGCTGATGCTGTGCCAGTGCTGCTCAGCAATAGCCAAAACATTGCTGTGCTATCAGTGCCTTTTCAACTATCAATGCAAAGCACAGGGCTGTTATGGGAAAATGAACTCCAGCTCAGCCAGGCCCAATAAACATGGTAATAAGATCTCCCCTAAGACACCTTTTTTCAAAACTGAACAAACCATATCTCTCAGCTTTTCCTCACTCAGCAGGCTTCCTAGCCCCTGGACCATTGTTATGGCCCTTCTCTGGACCCTCTCCAGCCTCCTGGTAGAGGGTCTAAAGACGAGCACGGTATCCCAGGAGTGGCCTGACAAGCACTCGGTACAGTGAGATAGTGGTGCCTTTGTCTCTGTAGGTCATGCACTTTTTGATGCAGTCCAGCATTATCTCTCTTTTCCACAGCACGCTCTGTACACCCAGTGTATGTCTACCAGGACCCCTGGGTCCTTTTCCATAGGGCTGTTCCTCTTCTGGGTGGATCCCAGCCTGTGCTTCCCTCCGGGATTATGTTTTCCCTGGTGCAAGATTTACACTTGTCTGTGCTGAACTTCATGAAGTTCTTGCCAGCCACTCTTCCAGCCTATCCAGGCCTTCCTCTGGGGTGTCTTTCCCTTCCCAAGAACCCATTTCCCGTTCAGTTTGGTACCGCCACAGACATCATCACAGTACACTTGATCGCATTGTCCAGATCGCTTAGGAAGATAATCAACAGCTTTGGGCCCAACACTGATCCCTGGGAGACACCCCCATGTTACTGAGACACACAAAGCAGTCACACGGATCACACGGAGAGAGAGGTTTCGCAGGGCTGAGGTCCTTCTCTGATATGGCTCAAGGCTGAATCCAAGCGGAGAGAGAGTTCCTTTGTTTATTTCTTACTTTTTATACATTTGTGGGTCTAGCAGAAGATTGGCTTTTAGAGTTTTCACTCTTAAGCCAACTGGCCAGACCAGCCGTCAGTTACAATTGTTTTCAGGTTAGAAACATGCAAACAAAGGACAGAGAATGAAAAACAAAGGATTTGTTTATGTTACATATGTGGGAAAAAGGTAGAACTGCTTTTAATATTGTACAGTAACTAAAAAGATCTGACTTCATTTTATGAAAATTCAAAAGGCTATAAAAAACTCAGAAAAACCAAGGTAACACCCCTGTTGCCAGCTTGTAAAGGAGCTGTTTGCCACTCCCATCTGAGGGCCCAGGAGCCAGGGCCCCACTCACCCCACAGACTTCTTGTCCAGAGCATCACACATTGGTTTCTCTGGGAGGAAGCTGTGCAGAAAGCCTTGAAAAAATCCAAGTACACAGTGTCCACCGCTCTTCCCACACAAACTGATCATTTTTACTTTGTCTTAGAAGACAATCGTGATGCTTTGACACAAATGATTTGCCCTTGGTGAATCTCTGTTGGATTTTCCTAATCATGGTCTTTGTCTGACTTGTGGCAGTCTTCAGGGGTGTTTGTTCCATAATTTTCCCAAGTAAAACCTATGTGCCTATAATTACCTGGATCTTAAGAACTTTAGAACTTGGATCTTAAAACTTCTTGTAGATGAGGTGACATTACCCTTCTTACAGTATTCTGGGATGTCTCCTGGGATGTCTCCTGGGATGTCTCCTGCTCCCCATGGCCTCTTAAAGATTATGGAGAGCATCCTCACAATGACATCAGCTCTTTTAATGCCCTTGGTGCATATTTTCAGCTCCTTTAATCATTCATATATCCCTTTTTTTCTTCACTGGCCATGCGTTTGCATCAAACTGGCTATTTGCTCCTAAGGCTTGGGGCCTAACAATGGTGGTAAAGATAGACATGAAGAAAGTGTTGGGAACCTCTGTCTTTTCAGCATTGTGTGTGACTGGGTAATTCGCCAATTCTGTAGAATACTAGTTCATTGTTTCCTTCTTTTTTAGCTTGTTGTTTATGTTACTGAAGAATACTGTCTTGTAGTTTTTGACACATTTGTCCAATTTCAATTTGACTGGAACTTTTCCTTTTCTAACTGCATCTCTGGACACTATGACAATACTTGTCTAGTTCTCAACAGGTATTTGTCTACTTTTGGTAGAATATTGGTCTACTCTTTTGGTTTTGAGCAGACTCAGAAGCTTGAAGTTAAGCTAACTGGGTCTCTAGCTCCACCTGCTTCCCTTAACTTTAGAGGGCATGAATGGTTATCATCCTTCCAAGAGAACTTCACTCAAGTGAAGTGCTCACTAGCTCCTTTATCCTCCATAGTGTCTTTCCACAAAATTCCCCCCAATTAACTCTGAGCTAGCCTAAGTTTGCTCTTCTAAAATCTTCAGCATCTTCAGTGGGATCCCAAGTTCTGTAATATTGTGATCACTGCAGCCAAAATGATGACTAATTGAGGTATGAAAAAGCAGGTATTCTTGGTTTGTGAGTAACAAGTCCAACAGTGCCTCATTCCTGGTTTGCAAATCTAACTTTTTTTATGAGGAAGCAGGCCTCTATACATTCCAGGATCTTGATGGCATGCAAGCTGCTGCATTGTTCTACCAATAAATGTTTGGGTGATTGAAGTTGCCTGTAATAATCAGATGGTGTTGACCCAAAGCTTACATATGTGAGCTACATATTGCTTTGTTGGCCTTATCATCCTGCTTTTAAGGTCAGTAGCAGATGTCTGTGTGAGATCTCCCTGGAAGACTACTGCTCTGATCTTGACCCAGGGGCACTTTATAGGGGTTCCATAATCAACAGTTACATTCTATACATTCATGGTTCTACTTAATAACATAGAGTGTGACTCTTCCTCCTCTTCTTCACTGCCTGTAGTTACAAAACAGCCTGTCACCACCCACTGTGATCTTTCAGTCATGTGAGTTGTCCCATCACATTTCAGTTATTCCTAATATTTAAACAGTAGTTCTAGCAACTCCAGCCAGAACAAGATAATGTTCAATTTCTCTAATTTCCTACAGGACATGAGGGAGTTCTTCACTTCTACTTCAATACCACCAGTCTTTCATGAAGGTCTACCAGATGTGACTGGTCTTATGATTTTTGTAGATGCTCAGTGCGAAGCACAGGATGGGAGAAAGCTAATCTAGGAAGATGGAGGAAAAGAGTGACAAACAATGCTGGAAGATGTATGTATGTGCATTAGAAGAATTTCAGGAATGTTTGGCAGAAAAAAATGTTTTATCTGGCAATTCATTATCTTAAAACCAGCAATTTTCTTATTATTGAAGATGTAATAAAAGTAAAACAAATAAACAAAAATGTTTATGAGCTTTGGTCACATGTTAGCAGACAAAGACATTTAGGAGTTCAGTAGCAGGGTGGAATTCCTTGCTGGGATCCCCAATCCCACAAGGAAAGGCAATGATACACGGACCTGATCTTCTCTTGGAAAATAAATAAATAAATAAATAAATAGTTATGGAAACAGTTGTCTACATGGTAGAATCTCTTCTGCAGTTCCTCTGTCTGTCCTTGCTATGCATATTTCATAGCCAAAGGGGATAATTTTCCAGAGATGCTAATCCAGCATTACCCACAAACGCACCGATACCATATTGAAGTGGGGAAGTGGCGAGCAGGGAGGGAAGACATGAGCTCAGCATGAGAAAAGCCTATATTGCTTACCATTCCTAACACTCAGAGGGGCAAATTTTAGAGGCTTACATCAATTATATCAGCCTTTTAAAGGACTGCAGTAAAAACATGAATTTATTTTGCTTTATTTGAACAATCATTCCAAATCAAAAGTCCTTCAGTCTTTATGTGGCAAACTTTAATACTTTTGTATCTCCACCTCATAACCCCCTACAGACAAGACTGAATTTAACAAATTTATACAAAGAATGATGGCTGACACTGATTTCATGTGCAGGAAGTTAAATGCAATGACAGCCCTTAAAGTAATGTAGTTGATAAAAGTATGAAATCTCAGAAGAAGTAAAGAGATTAATTGAGGCTACACAGCTCCTTTATCTATAACTGCTAACTGCAACTGTACTTTAGACGCATTGACTCCAGAGCTTAAAGGGATTTTTAAATAAACAAAATAAGCACAGTACTCTCTCTGATCCAGTTGTCCTGCAATCCCTCAAGCTGCTAGGCTCCCTCATGAAAAATATTCAGTAAATGTTACCAAATACCTCTCTTCCCACCCTTGTGAGCAGTAGATGTTACCAAATACCCTCCCTCCCTTCCCACCACAATGCTGACCACACAGACCCTATGAACTTTCCTGAATTTCAGCTAACTACAGAAAGGTACAGTCAAACACATTCTGAATAGGAATCTTTAAAAGCATGATAAAAACAAGTGGGGTGGGCGCCTGAGAAATACACACCAAAGATTTGAAAAACAATTTGAGTTAACATCTGTAGATGAAAGCGGTGGACTAGAGGTTCCCCAGGGAGGCAACTATGGCCAGCAGCTGATGGTAGGTAACAGGACACTGCAGCTGGGGCCCTTTTTGCTGAGCCTGTAATAACCCTCCTCTGTAGGGTGGCAGGATTAAGAATAAGGCTAAAATAATGGAATTTGTGCATGTCTGGTCTGCTTGCTCTGCCTGACCAGAGCACTGATATCACTGTGACAGCTGTCTTCTCAACACTCTCCCCTTGCAGCAAATGGTGGGCCAGTCTGTCAGCTGCATATGTATGCTTAACAGTGCCATATTGGCAATTAAAGAGAGAATTATTCACTTTTGTACTGGATACGGGTAAATAATCCATGAAATACACAAGCATGAAATGTTAGGGTAGAGGAGTCCTGGTGCAATTCAGGGCAGTTTTAGCAGGATTTTTTCCATTTTGCAGAGGGGAAAAAGAAACACTGGGAATTTGAAACTACCACATTTATTTTAGGACCTGGAGGAGGTTTGCAATATACACTACTTAGTATCTTGATCGAAGCAGAAATTCTGACTGCTTAGCAGCAATCTGTAACTATTAATTTAGTAAAATAATAAATTATGCATGAAAGACCCTATGTTTAACTGTTAACTTTTAAAAACCTCAGCCATAAATTCTATCGCTGTAATAATTTCTGAACCATTGGTGACATTATTCAACTCTAGATCACTCTAAGGCTGTGTCCTGGTTTGGGACAAATTTGGGAGAAAACCCCTGTAGAGGATCCCTCTAAGGAAGCAAACCTAAGTGGCCCCTCCCTCCAACCGGTCCGCTAAAAAAACCTCTTTGGAGAAAAGTGGAAAAAACTATTTTACTAAACAAATGAAGTGCATACAAGTATAGAGAATGAATAATATGAAACAATAAAACCTCTCATTCTGGAGTGAGATGGCAAATTGAGAAAGTCCTTGCCGTGGGTGTAGCTCGGCTCTCTCTCAGTCTCTCCTCAGTCCCAGTCCCTCCGGCGCTGCTGGAAAATGCCGAGCTCCAGGCCCCAGTGGGCTGCAGGTGCAGCCCCCAGTGCTCCCCTGGGTTTTCTGTCCAGAGCAGGTTTAAACAGTTCCAAGAAAAAGGAAAAAAACAGTCCAGGGAACTTCTCTGCCCTAGCTAGCTGAAACTAACTAAAAGCAAAAAAAAAAAGATCTCTGTCCTGCAGTCTCTCCAAGCCTCTGCTGAACACCCCGTCTGCAGAAGAATGTGTAGGAGTCGGGCAGTTTTCTCAAAACAAACTCCGTGCTTCTCCTTGCTCTTAGAACCAGTCTTAAAGGCACAGGACTCAATATACAGCACAAACAGAACAGACGACTGGGGATACAAGCACCGTAAAGTTACCCTAGGACAGGCTGGTGGCTTGCTACCATTTGGCACTTAGGGGCTTGTGAAGACAATATTAAAATATTTTTCTGAAAACAAAAAGGGGAATTAAACAACAGCTGTCAAGCTAAATCTGCATAAATAGTATCTCAGTCTCATACTTCTAAAGAAAAAAAAATATTTTTTTTTCTTTTACTGAAGTTTTTTTCTCTCCTATGGAACTAGTGATTGGCATATGACAACAATGTATTAGGTCAGACTCAGAGAAGAGAAAAAAAGGACTATTTTTATGTGTTGAATAAACAAATGCTAAGGATAAAAAATATTTTAGGGATATTCTAAATCAAAATCAGATGAAGAAAAAACTGTAGTAGCTACCTGTAGGGAGGAGATAATTCCTACCTAGTGAGAACATGCATTGAAATCTTTGTAGATCATTCTTCAAACACCATTCACAAAACAGGTGAACTCATCGAACTCGAGAACCTAGATTCAGATTTACTTGAGTTAGTTTGCACTTCAAGGTCCATTTGAGCATTTCCTGGGCTCTGCTCTTGATTTTATTCACTAATTAATTAGTTTTGCCCCTTTTTCTACTGTTTATTGGTCTCAATCTATAACCATCTACAAATTTGGAACACCCTACTCAAGACCACCAAAAAAGTGAGATAAAGAAAAAATAATTTTAAAGACAGATTCATGTTGTCAGCTCCCGTTCATCAAATATTTCTCAGTGGCTCAGTTTGCTGAGGCACTGAAACCATCAGAAGAAAAGTGTGCCATGCCATGGCATGCCATGACAGCAGCAGGAGCTGGTGGTATTGCTACTACTGTGCTGTTGCTCCACCTGCCAGCTGTTCTCTGCAGGAGGCATGGTGCTTGTCCTAATGCTTTTTCTCATGGGAAAAAAAAAAAGCAGGAAGAGCTTCTGTCTCTTAGCTTAGGAACTGGCAGAAATGTTTTGGGCCTATACATGTATTGGTGTCTTGTCTATGCCTTAAGATGCCAGTAGGAATGTTTAGGGAGCCCTGCCTAAATCACTGCATGTAGCTTCATTCTCTATCTAGCCTTGAGGCCTACTGTAGCCCATGACAGAGGTTCTTTCCTGATTGTGGTACATCTTTCAACTCTTAAGTTCTGCTCAATTTTTTTTTTTTTTCCTTTTCAAACACTAATTACAGCTCCATTTCAGAAATGGATTTTCCAAGTGCTAAGTCCTCGATATTTATTTTCTCATTGTACTGTAATACAAAACTTTTTCAGTCCTCCTTTTTGATTAAAAAAAAAAAAAAAGAGAAATTGAATCTTAAAGAACAAACCACTTTAGAAATAATTCATTCAAACCAATAGAGAAGCCTGCATATTTTTTATAGAAAGCTTTTGTAGTTAGTGAATATGTTGTCTGATACCTGGCTTTTGATAGTCACAGACTTCTTTTCAAGATATCTGTTGATTAGCAATTATTGGCTTTTGGCATGGTACATTCTGCACTTTTCATGACTTTTCTTTGTTTTATTTTTTTAAGACAGCATAAAAAGAGAAAGAATATATTCAAAGTCTCTAAGATATGTTTGATAGTGCAAGGTAGGACTTTGGCTACAGAGGGATGTTTCTCCTCATTTACTAAATTCTTTTCCTTGACATTTCAATTATGATGCAAATTTGTCTGTGTTGCTTAAATTTTAAACACTTTAATAAGAGTTTTCAAAAGTGTCACACAGAAGCCGGAAGCAATGGCACAAAATGGCATTTAAATTCCCTCCTCACTTACTAGTGAAATTATAAAAATAGCTTTTCTTCCTTTTGTTTTCTATTTTCCTCTCTGTCATTGTCTGTCTCCCCACTTTCCTCATGTCCTCTGTTCCCTCCTTTCTCCTGGAATATTCAGATGGGAAAGCAAGACATACAGCACGTATTCTGTCAGTGACACCCTGAGAAAACCACTCCTTTAGTATGCCAGGTTAATGATAGACCCATACTGATTAGTCCCACATTGCTGGTGAGACTCACAGAATGTGGGTCTTTGATTTTGTCCAGATGATGGAGGAAGGGTTCACTGTTTCATCTTCTTTAGTACAAGGATGGGTCCTGAAAGACCAATGAGGTAAAAGAGCAGGAATTAGCTGTTGTTTGTATTGTACAGGTTGTCTGGAAGCTCCAGACAATTTTAGGATGCCACACACACCTATTGTCTATGCCCCCAAAAGTGTTATAAACGGTAATAAATGTGATAGCAGAAGATGCAGAGTACAGCCTTTTACAGACAGGGCCAGAAGCATTTAAAAAATGGCCTCCTTTATGCTAAGGTGTGGAACTAATTGTTTCTGGTGCTTCTAGACCTCACAAAACCTCTATACCTCAGTAACTTGATGAATTGTGCACATCAGTGTTGCTTTCCATATAACTATTTTTAAGACGTTAAATCACATTAAATTACATGTTTACAAAACGTGAACATAAGAGTGTGTGTTGGAAAAATGGCAAGAGTTTGCTTATTACACCTTCTTACAGGATTTCAGCAGCTTTTTTTCTGTTTCAAATGTCCCCAGAATTTTATCAGTTCTAATTTAGCTCAATAAAGGTGAAACTTTCCCTTGCCTCTGTTGCTGCTTACTGTGAAATTTTAAAAATAGGAAGGCAGACTGAAAAATTTTGCATTCTTTTGTGATGTTGCATTCTCTTGACATTGCTACCTGTACAAGGCACCGATTAATGAGGAACTAACTTCTGTCAGAAGCACTAAATATAACAACAGAGCTCACAAGAAAAATGCATTGTGATAATGTTAAATTTTATTAATAGCTGATAGTGCTGATAATGGGAGGAAAAAATGTCATTTTCTCATTTGTTTGTCTTTAACATTGAGGCAAATAAGGATGATGAGAAAGCAAAGACTAAATGAGATGACATTCTTCATATAGTAGTTGTTTAGCATAATGCTTTACTTTGACCCATTGATTTTCATAGTTTTACTCCTCTCTGTTCCTCTCTCTTCACTGGAAAGAGTGCAATGGGATTACAGATCTTCAGGTGGAGTGCTGTTTTTGTTATAGTTTGAAGTTTACTCATGAAACTGGTCAGCAAGACTGCAGTAAATTGGTGATGAAGAGAGAAAACAGAGGATAATGATCAGATCAATTGCAGCTTAGTATTCAGTATTACTCATGCCAGCAATACTGCTGAAAACTGCTCACATGTCTCTAAAAGGTGAGATCCACACCTTTAAATGGCACATAGGCCAGCAGACATTGATAAAGGTCTATAATAGCATTCTTTATTGAGGAGTGAGGATGCTGCCAGCAGCAGAGGCCAGCTTGGATGAGAGCACCCCAGGAATGTTGTCTGAAGTTTCGTGTGTGATCTGTAACAGAGGACAGCTACAGGTGTTGGCTTTTTGGCTCAAACATTAGCATCTCCTGTGGTTTATTCTTTGGAAGCCTAATTTAGTACCTATGTTGGCTAAGAGAGCGTCTGCCTGAAAAACAAAAGCCAATCTGGAGCTGTTGCAGACACACATCTCTTGTAGACTTTTTGGAAACCATCATATATAAACATCCAGTAGTGATACACTCTAGGTCAGCAATAAAGAACCCAGATAATAATAATAATAAAAAAATTCAAATAATCATCCAGTAATGATATTGAGGATGGAAGGGATGAAGAATTTTGCTTTTTATGGTATGTGTGTGGAAGTCTGTAAAAGATTAAAATATGAATTTATGGATTTGGGGAATTCAAAGGTGTTTTCTTGGTGAAAATTAGAAGGTTTTGTTTTTAAATTATGTATGTTAATTGTACTTATGTTAGTCCAGCACTGCCATCATGCACACTCTGTCTCAGACAGTGCAAAAAATACAAATATGTGCATGTAAGGTATATCTGAATGTGTTTACACAAAAGTAGGCATTAACTGCACAATGCAACTCAGTTCTGTAACAAACACTTGGTTATGTGCAAGGTGCTTTGTTTCCATCATGAGCTGAGTTATCCCTACAGGAGCCTCGAGCTATATAGTCAACTTCTACCTGACTATGGAGAGGATTGGAAGATGAAGAGCTGCAGTGGGAAAGTAAACATGGTAAACGAGTTGTGGGAAAGTAGTGATGAAAAGTGGTCATTAAATAACTGCTGTCACCATATAATCCTTGAAAAAACTACCTCTGATTTATCATTTCACAGAGAACCTGTAGACCAGTAATTACTGAACATTCTTTTTAAATGAAGGTGAGAGCATGTGGGAAAAATCCTTCTTGTACTATTCCCACTGCCCCTCTCCTAGTGGAAATGTATGGCTGTGAATTTGGATATGAATCTCAAAGAGCTAGGTAAAAAGAACAGTTGAAAACAGATGGCAGCAGTTACAACTGGCATATTCCCAGTTGGTGGCTTTAGCATTTAGAAATGAGCATCTGTTCTTCTTCCCTATTGCAAAGTGGTTTAACTCAGAGGTGTTAAAAATACGTAAGTTGCTGTTATTAATTTTTGCTGTTTATTGACCTTAATGACATAAATTGAATAAAATGACATGAATTGAATAAAAAAATATGTTTACCTCTGTGACAGGGGAATCAAAACAGAAATACATATGTCTGATATATAATCTGAGGTTATAGAGTAAATTATAAGGGGAAGGGGGAGAGGGAATTGTGTCTGCTTATCCTAATACTGGAAAGAAGGAGTTATGGAAAGCTGAAGCTGTAGGAACATGAAGGTCCAATCTTTATAACATATTTCTGATGTTCATTTTAAGTAACATCTTACTTTTAAAATAGCCGTTAATAAAATCTCAAGACTAAATAAAACACTAATTTTCTTAAATCTCTCACTATTATATCACCTAAGAACATTGAAAATTCCAGTTCTTCCTTAAGAAAAGATCAATATTAACTTGAGGTTGATTCTTTATTAGTGAATTTTTACATACAATACAGTTAGGTATCATCAAAGCTTAAAAAAAAAAAATCCAGTTTATAATACACAGTTTATAATATCTGTAGTTTCTGGATAAAATCTTAAGGAACATGCAACTCAAGAGGACTACAAGGATGTTTTAAGGTCATGCAAGGACAAAAATTAAAAGGTCCAAAGTTCAACTAGAACTACATCTTCGTACTGCCATAAAAGAAAATTAGACATTTCTATGAACGCATTATCAGCAAAAGGAGAACCAAGGAAAATCCCCATCCTTTACTGGATACAGAAAGGGAGGATCAGTAATAATCATTTACAAGTATGCCTTTATAGTGATATATGTTCTTCTATTCCATGGAAGTCTGCCTTTCATTTTTGCTCCAAAATTCTAAATTTAATAACCTTTTTCTTTTTTGTTGATTCCAAAGAATGTAAATGACTTCTTTGGTATGCATTGTGGAAAATTCTCTTTGCTCTGGGTTTTTATTATTTTTAGAAAACCTCTGAACTTCTAATGTGTCATTATCTATATAGTTAGAGAGTTTGTAATTAATAAATAGAGATGAATTACCTGTCTAAAATCAAGTTTATTATTTTTGTTAACAGAAATATTTTATGATTAAGTTAAATTGATGTAGTCCTATTTTTTTATGGATGTTTACCAACAAGCTTGTATCCATTCATTGAATTTTGCCAACAAGCTTGACTCCATTTATTGAATTTTGCTAGAAAAACAACAGCATTAAAGTGGTTCAATCATCGGTGTGTTAGCAAAACTCAAGGTGGATCATTATCAGAATTGTCCAAAAAGAGATCTTTAATGGAAATGCTTCACCCTGTGATACCTATGTCCTTCACAGGTTTTATACTTTATATCACAGGGAGTATAAAATTAATATTAAAAGATAAGGCTTGTTTCATACAGACAAATGAAGAGTATAAGCAAACACTATTATCAGCAGAAATTTAGTCCTGGACCTTTTGCTTGCCACCTGGATTTCCACCTGATCACAATACAGATAATTTTTGGTGTATTTTAGTCATGAAAATGGACCAAAACCATGCTTGTTACATATTTATTTTGTAATCACAGAGATGTTATATTTAGCTAAATTCAAGTTAGGAAGATCTTGAATTTCATTTATAGTTGAAAGTATCAGCGTAATAGGGTGAACTACCTGCTTGTGTTCAGATCCAGCATTTTGTCTGTCATAGTGATATAATTATCATCACAGTTTCTTGAACTATCTTTTCTTTCTTATCACATGTAAACACTATGACAGCCCCATTTCTCCACAAATTACAATAGACACTGAAAGGTAAGCAAGACATAAAAATTACTGCAATTAAGATATCATTAGTGTCTAATAATAATAAAGGGAATGTTTCAAACCCAGAACTAAGTAGCTAAGCTACATATTTCAATGACTTTCTGGAATATTGATACAAATCACCAGGCAAGTTTCTGTTTGCTTCTGTAAAAGTAAGTACTTGAGACAATGTTTATGTTTTGTGTGTACATGAGCATTTTTATAGACCTAAGCAAACAATTTGCAATAAATTATTGTATAGAGCTAAGTGGATTTTTTTGTGTGTGTGTTCCACCATTGACAACAAATGCTAAAATCTTAAAATGAGATTGTTGATGTGAATGCTTATGCAAAGTGCATTAGATTTCTGTGGATATCCCAAGAAAATTCTTATGATATTTACATATGTTCTGTCAAAATCCATTTGGATTTGTATGCACCAATAGTGGAAACATTAATTGTCAATACAGAATGCTATTGTGACAATCTTTTACTTGAGACTCTTTCAGACAAATAAACTCGATTCCTTCTGTGGTGGTTTTTTTTTTTTTTTTTTTTTTTTTTTTTTTTTTTTTTTTTTTTTTTTTTTTTTTTTTCCTCACTTGTGCAAGTTTGGTCACTGAAATCCCTGGCCAGTGCAATCCAATCAGAGTTCAAAACAGAATTAGGAAGCACCTGCTTTCCATTCATCGCAGACTAGCAAATGGAATAAATGTTCCAAGAGTTATGCACTTGTCTGTAGTTACATATGGTACTGAATCAGTTCTGCCACTGACTAGTGACAGAGGCTAAAGCTTATACAGCAGCCAAACCTTCTATAGGATACTCCTCCTTGATAAGGTTTTTTGTATCTTGTGCTTATATACTGAGAGTACCACTGTTAGGTAAGATTAAAGGGGTGGCTGAAAATGGTGGCTGATTTCTCAATATCAGCATTTAAGATGAGAATATTTGCTGATAGTCTTTGAAAAAGGAAGTGTTGGAAGAAAACATGAGCTAGTAAGGCAAGATTTGATGTACCAATTTCTAAATCCCTGCTGCAGAAGCTCTGAACTGTTCTTCTATTTTAGTATTGTCCTTCAAATTCCCAAATACAGGTGTGTTTGGATGACAGGTCTCACTTTGTCCAAGTATGCTTAATTGTTTGCATCAGAATTGGGTGGGCCTATTATTCAATTCCTGTGTAGGGAGCACCTGTGAACTCAACTCCAGTTCTCATTTAACCTCAGCCAGCAACTCAGGACCACACAGCCCACCTACCCCCACTGGGGAGGAACATCAGAAAAAACTCATGGTTTGAGATAAGAAAAGCTTAATAACTGAAACAAAATAAAATATAATAATACTAACAACACCAACACAAATAATAATAGTGAAGAAAAGGAGAGAGAGAAATAAACCCCAAGAGAAGAAGTGATGCACCATGCAATTGCTCACCATCTGTGAGCAGCGCTCAACCAATCCCTAAAAAGCAATTGGCCTCTTGCAATTCATTCTGTGGTGTGGAGTATCACTTTGACTTATTTGGGTCACTCTCCTGGTCATGCTGCTACCCAGATCCTTATGCACCTCCTCACTGGCAGAGCATAAGCCACTGAGCAGTCCTTGATTCAGGGTAAGCACTGCTCAGCAAAAACTAAACCATCAGTGAGTTATCAACATTCTCATGGTGAATCTGAAACACGCTACTATACCTCCTCTTGATGAGAAAATTAACTCTACACCACCTGAAAACAGGAAGACATCTCCTCAAAGAAGCTCAGGTGGTCCCTGCAACTTGAGACTAGTTTATGAAAAATACTAATATTTCCATTTTTTTTCTGCTTACCTTGGTTCAATAACAATTACTCTCATGAGAGTACTCAAAGAGATCAAATTGTTGGTAATTCGGGTATTTAAAGCAATTTCTCAGAAATTAGTCTTTTCTTTTTAGTCTTAAATATAGAAGTTCTTTAGTACTCTCCTAGTATAGCGGTACCTCAATATAATTGTATAATTGTATTGCTATCTTTGGGGATTTTTTTTTTCTTTTTTTTTTTTTTTTTCAATTGTGATAGTGATAGATCTATCTCTGCAGAAACTGTAGTAGATGTTCTATGATGAAGAGTGAGAGGCATGTTTCCAATTGTCTGAACATCAAGTCTGTTTTTCTGTTTTAGAATAATCACTCAGATTTTCTAATTCCACCACACCTCAAAGAAAACAGTCCTTGGTGGGTTTTTTATGGTTACCAATCCATGTTGGTATTACAGTGAGATAAGTGGCCTGAAGCCTGGAATGAGTTTTGACTAGGGGCCAAAAAAAAAAGCTATTACTTCGTCAAAATTCAGGTAGAAAAACATGAAATATATAATGCTTAGGCTTTTTTGCATTTTTTATTTATTCAGTTGATCTGTTTACAAGGATAACTTGACAGAATCTGAGATGGATTTTTCCATTTTTCATTGTCAGCTCTTAAAAAACTTTTATTAGAGCTCATGTATTAAATATGGATAAAAAGAACTTTATGCAGCACAGTTGATTCAGAGATTACATTATTTTATAGCTTCAAAAAAGGATCCATTAATAAAATATCAGTATTAACATGTGTGTTATTTGCTACATGGTCAGATTTAGATAATTTTAGACAAATGGCTTTGCTCTTTTGAAGGCCATTTATGGTACATTTGTAGTAATGTTATGTTGTGCAACGAATTCCACAGGATGAATTTTTCTTCACCCAGTACTATCAACAAAGGGCAGGGCTCATGGCTGCACTTTGGAGCAGTGTCCCTTCCTGCTCCCCTTTGCTCTCAAACAGCAATAATTTTTGCCATTCTTTCCATGGTTACAAATTGTCTCCTCTCTTTTTGTAGTGGACAGGCTCTGTGCAGAGGTCACCACAGTCACTCTCTGCTCTCCTTGCTCATGGATGGAAATAAACCATCTTGTGGGTCTTTGATCCCTTTGTCTAGCACCTATCCCATGACGAAAGAAATCAGATCTTGTGGCAGGCTTATCCCTGGCTGTGAGGGATAGGCCCTGGGATAGGTTATAAGGGGCCAGTTTTGTGATCCACCCCCAGTGCCATTCTGCCACTGGGGGCTTGAGGCATCCCATCTGTGCCACTAACCCACTTTGAAGCCACATAGAAGAGTTCGCCTCTCAGCAGGGGCCACTTATGAGTAGACCTTTTTATCTTAGAGCTGCTGATTAAATACGACACAAAAATATCCCACACTGAACTAGTTGTTTTTATCGGCACTCTAGGAAAACACAAAGAAGCTCTGAATTGCATAGTAGAGATGCAGTGATCATTCCCTTTGAAAGGGAATTGCAGTATCACAGATTACTTTGAGCTGAAGAGACCTAGAAGGATCATGGAATCCAACTTTTAAGTGAATGGCCCATACACGGAGGAAGTGCGCATGAAAGCAGAAAATCTTTGAGGGAGTGAATTTTGAGGTTATGATGGTAGTAGTCATATGGGAGTAACAGACTTGATCTACTCTGAACAAAGCTGGAAATGCAAAAGTGAAGGTGTCTCTGGCTTATTCAGACCTATCCCTCCTACCTAGAAGCCTTCATGAGGTGCAAGGTCACCCTTGTTTAAATGACTGCATGCATATGACCAACTCCTTTTGTTCCTTCCTTCCTCTAGGTTGTATCAAATTAATTTTAATTCCAGTCTTAAGTACCAACATCAGAATTTGGCACTTAAATGGATGGTAACTTGACTGCTGGAACATAGGTATTGGCTTGTTGCAGCTGCCTACCTGCACCTGCAGTGCTTTGAGACCTCCAGGTCACTACTGGACTTCTACAAACCAAGTCTGTGAAAGAATGGGGAGAGGGAGATTTTATGTCCTCTCTGACATATTTTTAGAAATGTGTCCAGAAAGGCTTAGAGTAAAAAAAAAAAACAACAAAAAAAAAACAAATAACAAAATAAAACGGACTGAGTGATCTGTGTTGTACAAGCTGCCATTCTCCTTACCTATTTGATTTTCTTTATTTTCTTTCAGCAGTGTGACTAACCTTACTTTGTGTTCAGCAGCTGAGCAAAATGCAAACTGCTATATTCAGAAGCACCCACTGCACCTTACAACTTTTAGGACAAAGCTATCCCTCCACATGTCCATGCTGGCCTCTGACCCTACATGTTTACTCAAGTAAACATGCCAGATGGCAGAGAAAAGTGGTAGGGTAAAGAACAATTCTCTAGGGGCCAAGAGTCATGAAATACTTCTTCACAAACCAGACTTAAAAGTAACAATTTCAAGAAATGCCTTAGAGCAAGTTCACAGCTAAAGTAAAAGGAAGAAGGAGAAAAAGTGAGCAAAAAATCCCCAACTCAACTCTCTTGTTACATATTTTCTTTTCTGTACGACCTGTTACATTAGTAGGAAAAACAAATAAAAATATGAGTGATCATTAGGAAAGACAGACAGATGGAATGAGTTTTTTGGCAGAGAGGTGGAGGCAGACTTGTGTTTGGAAATGCACATTAAAATCTGGTGCTTAAATCTTTCAGTGACCCCTGCAATATTTCTCACATCAACTCTCCCTCTACAGGGCCACAGTCAAAAGACAATTGTAGCCTCTCACTCTTCCTTGCACAGAAGTAAAAAGTTCAAATCAGAACACCTATGCTGGGGCCACTGCCTGGTACAAGTGATCATGTCACAGTCACAGGCACAGCAGAAAAGAATAATGTACAGAACAAGAGGAGCAAAGTTCAAGGAGTGAGACACACCTCCACTTAGCCTATCTGACATGCCAGGAGGAGGCATATTTTATGATGTACCCTCCAGCCCCTGCTAGTTAGCAGTCTTAGCATGAGATTTCACTTCTACCAACAGAAAAGGCTTCTCTGATATCCATTAGTTGTCATGCCAGCAGCTTTGCTCTTTCTGTGGTTCGGTGGTCAAGGTGGAAGTGTGTTCAGTTTGTTAAACTTCTCAATTTTATCCCAAAGGTGAGGCTGGGTTATCTCTCCAGACTGTCTCTTGTTTGCAGCTTAACTTGAAGTGCTGTGCATTTATCACCATTTGGAAGACCAGTGCTGCATTTATGTTGTGACACAGGGGCATTCATTCCAGGTCCAAGTGATGATTTGGTTACCTACCTGTAGAAACAGCTGCCTTAAAACACATCTTGTTGCAGCATCTTCTTTTCTGAAATATTATGGACAGCGTCACTTATGAATGAAGGTCAAGATATAGTTTGAATGCAGCCTTTATGTCTAGTTCTCTGAAACAGCTTTTTTCTTGTCAGCCTCAAAAAACTTGACCGTACACAGGTAAGCAGCCATTGATTTTTCTTTTTCTTTGCAGACGGAGAGCAGGAGTGTGCAGAGAGGAACAGCATTCCCAAGGCCACAAATCTCTCAGCACCTCAGCATCTCTTCTCCTAAATGCCTGCCCTGCCAAGTCCCAGGATGGAAGGGGAAGACAGGGGTGCAGACTGCTCTCCATATAACTGGCCATAGGCTACTACCTGTGGTTCATGCACAGCTCATCTTAGGCCCTCCTCCTGCCATCTTTTTTCCTGATGTGCTGTTCAGTAATTTTAAACTCACTTCTACTAGCTTCTACTATCTTTGTCCCAGATATAGATAGCTATGAATGTGGTAAGAACAGAAGACCTTTTCCTATAGCTAATCTACCTACCTACTTGTAGTTAATCTCTTTTCTCTGCAACAATGTCATTAAACCCTCCCAAGGATCAGTTCCACAAACATACTGTTTCAAAAGATAACTTCACTGATAAGATTGAAAAAGTAAGCAAAAGACCACACACAGTAATGTCTTTAAACTTTCTATATGCACTAAACACCCTCCACAGGTTGTCATTTCCCTGGTTTAGCTCTGTTAAAAGAAGTGGAAGTGCATTTGGAAGAGTGGCTTCTGCTTCATATTCTGTACCTAAGTCCCGAAACTGCAGTCAGCCTCTTTTCTTAATTGATTGCATAATGCAGTCTTCCTTCTTCTGAGCTTTTAAGATGCACTTGAAATATGCTTTCAAGTTTTCATCGCAATTAGAAAGGTTAGAAGTTTGTCTTTTTTGAAAAAACCCCAACAGCATCAGGTATCATGAAAGATATTTCATATCTTGAAGTAGAAATGTAACACTGCCAATGCTCCGGCACCCCGAACCTCACCTGCGAACTAGAACAGCATAGCTTTAGTGGAACTTGGACATGGAGCACTGGGGCCATGTCATAGCCCTGACCACAGGGAGAGAGTGTAAGTTACTGCAATCAGACTGCAGTGACCAAACCTCACTGTGCCTGCTGTCTGACTTGAGAGAAGCTAAAGGGAATGTGAGGAAAAGATCCTTTGGCAGCATGTGGAATAATGATGTTGGGGCAAAGGTCTTCCGGGACAAGAATTTTACTTGAAGGATGAAAGTTTGTCCTGTTGCTAATTTGCATCTACCCTTTCTTAGAAAGTCTTCTTGGTGCTGAATTTTTAATATTCATTTTCTAAGCAAATGCAAATGTACATTACCATAAAACTTATGATTTCATTGGTTATGAAACTTCTCATTTGGCCATTGCTCAAGAGCGTTTCTGGTTACTTGGCCACCTGTTAAATTCTATTATTAGGAATTTATTGCTCCATTAGCTACAACAGGACTAAGCATCAGTGTACAAAACGTTCCAGTGCTTCATTTCCTCTTGAAATGTAAGTGGTTTGCTCATGAATCTCCACTTCCTTTTAGTTCTTATGTGGACATGGAGAAACAGAGCTCAGTAGTGGCTGGCCATCGGTTCTAGGTCATTTAAAAGGGACACCAGAATGGTGCAGATTAGGATGAGATAAGGGAGATATCTTCAGGGTGCTGCTGCTGGATGAACTGTACCTCTCCTTACACATTTTAGGGGCACCTATGCTGGCAGACCAGGGCACTGGCCTAATAAATTTACCTAATAAAAATTATGAGAATTCAGTTTTCCAGGCAAGAACTCTGAAAACATTCAGACAATCCTGCTTAGCAGAGCAGTTCCTCTGTGCTTTTCTCTGTGAGATGATATAAGGTGTGAGAGTGGGAGATCTGAACAGCAGTGAAGGATAGAGTGTGTATGGGTAGACAGATTTGAGGGGAGGACAGATGATGTTGTGTTCGATTGATTGGGGGGGATCAGAAATATGATATTTTTCAAATATTGAAATAAAAACTAAAATGGCTATCCCAGCTTTGAAACTGTTATCCCTGGGCTAGAACATATCATCTTCCTAGGAGAATTGAATCTCTTAAGAATATATGAAATGAAATATGTTTGGAAGTAAAAATCCTGGTAAAAATAGAACCATCATGGGTATTTTACAATATTGCAGAAAACACTAATCAAGCTAAAATAAGGTGCTTGGAAACTCAAATGTTTCCCTAATGGAGAGGTGCCCAAATTATTCAGCCTTCCAATCCTCATACTTAAAATAACTGATGATATTCTCATAATGATATTAATAATTGATATGCCATAACAGGTCTGTATAATAAAACATTTGGATGAAACTGACACAAATGGCTATGATTAGGGAATGCTCAATGCTGCTAGAGCACAATGGTTGTTAGCTAAATAGAAACATGACTTCTGTGTGTCCCAGTACTTCAAAACAGCCAAATATAATGAATAAATCCCTTTCCTACTGTATATTGAGCTTTATTTGGATCAAGTTTATTTGCAGAATTTGTGGCTTCTGTTTAGTGTCCATTTATGAATAATTAGAAGCTTTATGCTCTACAGACATTTTAATAACAAAACGTGAAATAGAGGTGGTAAAATAATATCCATAAATGACATATCTGCATTTTCTTTTTCCTCCCAACAGTGTTTGAATAAATTCTGGTTCTTAAAACTTGCAAAGTGGTATTTTAAATAATGGTACCCCATGGTTCTTCTAGAAATCTGAAAGTTGTAGGATTGATCTTACAGGACTGGAAATTGCTATTTGATCTGCACATATTGTCAGCATAGGTTTTTCAACGTACTGTTTATTTACTATAAGGTTAATATTTTGGGCCTTTGACCCTCTAAATTGTTATTTGATGTATAATGGCTCAACACTTGCAAAGTTGTGATAACCTCCCTGAAACTGTTGGGGTAACAGCAATAGTATGTTTAGAAATTGCTGTTTTATTCCTTGTGCTTTATATATAAACATATCACAGAATTGAAGAGCACAGCTAAGGACATTTTATTTCCTTGTTCTTAGTGACCTCTTTGAAATGCAGAGAGGGAAGAGATGGGATCAGAGACATGTCTCTTTATACACTGGCAACCATACAGGCTGCTGGCAGCAGGCAGGAGTTGCACAGTGCACCTGCCATTTGTGTACTGGTCATGTCTGAACAGAATTGATAAATATTTTTGGTACTTTTCCAGCATATCGTCTTTAGAAGTACAAAATTGATCAGTATAGCTCTGCTTGGTGCAACACTGTTTTGGTTGGAAGAAGAGAAGAGAGGAGGGAGCAATATGCCACAGTTCTACTCACCGGAGAGATCAGGGGACTGCAAATTGCTAGGGAAGAAACAGAAGATTAAGAATTCACATTTTGGTGCTATCCCAAGCTTGACTGCTGTTTTTTATTTCTGCAAATACTCCTAATCTATGCTTTATGTTACCCATCTGACTTTCTTTTGACACTATGACCTGCACAAATCATGACCTTTAAAGTAAAAGAAAAGGCTGGAATATGTTTTAGTGCTGTCCAAGTCCTGGTGAAAGATGGACTAATTGCTTGTTTTCAGGTTTTCTTTCACAAACATGGAAGACAGAGACTTGGAAAAATTATATTCCTCTCTTCATAGAATGTATAGATTTTTTTTTTTTCTTTTAATTCCAGCTTTATTTGTAAAGCGCTCACTTCATATTTAATTGAGTAGAAAGTGTTAAAAGAATGTACAGACTAATGAAACCAGGGAATTTTTTCTATTTGCCTAATAGATGGAGTCCTGATGCAGGCACTGGTGCTCTTAAGGCACAATGCAAGTTAATTAGTGAATTTAAGTTCCTGTTATATCACAACAACTTAGTTACAAGAAAAAAGTTTCTTCCTTTAAGAAGATCCTTGTCAAGGATCTTCTCCTCAGGCTAATAATAGACAGCAAGGAATATCCAAGGCAATGGATATCCCATTGTGTCCCAGAGAAATGGGTGTTTCCATGAACAGGGGATTTTCTGTTTCTCACCACTTCATTTTGGTTGTTTGGGTTATTTATCTTGTTTTTTTCTGGTTTTGGGGGATTTTTTAAATTGAAAATATTACTACCCTGCTCAGATATGGACAGGGTTGTATCCTGTAAATCCTCACATAAAGGATACAGAACTCATAGTGAAAAAAGATTGGACACTAGACTGTGGAGAGACAAGAGTAAAGTTACTGAAAAACAATTACATTAGCCTGTGTTACCCTGGTTTTTCTGAGTTTTTTATAGCCTTTTGAATTTTCATAAATGGAGTCAGATTTTTAGTTACTGCACGATATTAAGAGCAGTTTTCTAACTTTTCCCACATATGTAACATAAACAAATCCTTTGTTTTTCATTCTCTGTCCTTTGTTTGCATATTTCTAACCTGAAAACAATTGTAACTGATGGCTGCTCTGGCCAGTTGGCTTGAGAGGTGAAAACTCTAAAAGCCAATCAATCTACTGCTAGACCCACAAATGTATAAAAAGTAAGAAATAAAACAAAGAGGCTCTCTCTCCGCCTGGATTCAGCCTTGAGCCGCATTGGAGGACCTCGGTCCTGCGAAACCTCTCTCTCCGTGTGACTGCTTTGTGTGTCTCAGTAACAAGCCTGTAGCAGGATTTCCAACTAATTCAATGGTACATCAAAAGTTGTATCATTTAAGGAGGCTGGCAAATCCAACAGTATGAGAATAGACATTTTATCACTTTCTATTTTTTTTTTCCCCCAGGAACATGTACAGACAAATACACATTAAGGCAATCACAGTGAGTAAAATATGTCCATTTTTTTGGTGTGCTGTAAGCTTTTTTAATGGATGGTTTGAGGCATGTTTCACTGTCTTGGTAAGAATGGTTTTCAGGTCCTCGCCACATTTTTTGTCGTGGCAAATATGGCTCTAAAGTATGTGTTTTGGCTCACAGCCAAATTTATCAGAGGCTCCTCAAATTGCCATTTGCTTCATGTGCACAAAAGCACATTATACCTTTTCAGTGGATGACCTCCAGTGTCACATTTGTTTAGAAGATATATCTGCAAATGAAGCCATCATGTGTATTTTGTTCTAGAATCAGAAAACCCCTTTTGGAAAACACCTTTAAATATGTTGTTGTTCATCTTTTCTGCAAGACAGATCCATGGCAGGATTCCTCAATGGCACTGATAAAGATCGCAGATCCTCCAGACCACCTAGTCATGTGCTTTAGTATCTCTTCTCACAAAATGTTTTCCTGATGCCAAGCTTCAATCATTCATTGCAGTCCAAACCTATTACTTCATGTGTCTGTAACAGAGGAGAGATGTGTCTCCCTTTTTCCTCCTGCAGTTTCTTTTTGTATATCTTCATTAAGAAATATGTATCTCTCTTTTTGCTTCTGTAAACCAAGTATTCCTTCCTTCCTTCCTTCCTTCCTTCCTTCCTTCCTTCCTTCCTTCCTTCCTTCCTTCCTTCCTTCCTTCCTTCCTTCCTTCCTTCCTTCCTTCCTTCCTTCCTTCCTTCCTTCCTTCCTTCCTTCCTTCCTTCCTTCCTTCCTTCCTTCCTTCCTTCCTTCCTTCCTTCCTTCCTGCCTGCCTGCCTGCCTGCCTGCCTGCCTGCCTGCCTGCCTTCCTGCCTGCCTTCCTGCCTTCCTGCCTTCCTTCCTGTCTTCCTGCCTTCCTGCCTTCCTTCCTGCCTTCCTTCCTGCCTTCCTGCCTGCCTTCCTTCCTCCCTCCCTCCCTCCCTCCCTCCCTCCCTCCCTCCCTCCCTCCCTTCCCTTCCTTCCTTTCCTTCCTTTCCTTCCTTTCCTTCCTTTCCTTCCTTTCCTTCCTAGAACTGACATTAGTTTTCTCTGGATCCTCTCCAGTTGATAAATGTATTCTGCAGACTCTTGTTGAGTCAACATTTTTTACTAGAGTGCGAAGATTGCTTTACACACCTTGCTACCAATTTTATCCATATTTCTATATATATCTTTGTTTGATATTTGCCTCTTTTCTTTGAAGCAGCACATCATTGTTAACCTACTGTTCAATTTGCAATTTACTATAACTTCTGTGTCTTCTTCAGCAAGTTTTTTTTAATCAGATCTTTGCTTCCTGTCAGATGCAGGATTGGTTATTCTTTTCAAGGTATAAACTTCACATCAATCTTAGTCCACCAGATCTGTTTTCCAATTTTTCATAATTTTTATTTCAATTCTGTGTTGTTCAATGTGTGCTTGGTCCTTCTGAGATCCATGAATTTAATAAGTACATTACTAATTAAAAAATGGATATCATACACCCACAAGGTATTCAATAGTTCCTTCACATTTTACAGTACACCACTGGTGACCATGTATCTTCAGTTTGTCTGAATGTTTTACTTGGTTCTACCATAGTTTCATAATAATGGCGATTTTCTTACTTGTTCCTAGGAAGAACTCATATCAATGGAAGTTCCTAGAAAGGTCTCATGTTTTTGAAATGTTGTGGTTTAAGAACAGATGGAAACTAAGTGCCATGCAGCTGCTTGCTTAGTCCTCCTCTACTCCCCCATCCCAATGGGATGGAAAGGAGAATAAAAAGTTAAATTTTTAGGTTGGGATAAGAATGGTTTGATTTTCAAAATCAAAGTAAAATACAGTTATAATGGTAAATTACAATAATAATAATAATAATAATAATAATAATAATAATAATAATGGAAAGACAAAAAACAAAAAAGTGATGTACAACACAACTGCTAAGGGACTCCAGACTCCCCTTCCCAAACCCAGAGCAGCTGTGCTTCTGGATAATTCCCTTTAGTTTATACACTGGGCATGACATGTGATGTGGAAGATCTCTTTGGTCAGTTCTACTCACCTGTCCCAGATACAGTTTGTTTTGCATTCGTCCTCACTGGCAGAGTATGAGACAAAAAAATTTCCTTTGAGTCATTGACTTAAATAAACACAACAGCAAAAAATAAACTATCTGTGTGTCAACACCATTCTCATTCTGAATCCAAAACACAGCTCTGTACAGCTACTGAGAAGAAATTAACTCCATTTTAGCTGAAACCAGGACATGAAGGTCATAACAAACATCTATATTTTCTTGTCTACTGTGAGGGATACTCCTCTACAATAATAGAAAAGGAAATCTGTTTTCAACAAATACACACTGAATGTTATTCATATTTTTGTTCCCCTCTAGCTGGTTTATTTGAAGTTAAGTTCATGTTTGTATTTTTTTTCAAAATTTTTTCAAGAATGTAAGTAAACTGAAATTCCCTGGCTTCTTTTTCATCTTATACCTATTAGTAATGACAAACATTTTATCTGCATTTTTTCAGTCCTTAGAAATCTTGTGCTCCTTGGGTTCTTCAAAATCACTAAATTACTAATCAATCTGAAAATGTTTTTTTCATTAGGACCAAAATATTTGTAAACTTAATTAATTTGAACCTTGTCTGACAAATTCTTTGTGTGTGTCATTCCTTTATGCTTTGTAACTGGAGTTGATACCGACAGGAAAATTATGATAGCTAAACTATAAAAGCTATGCTTCAAAAGACACTAATAATGACTTTAATGAAGTTACAAGAAAAAAATCATCAAGTGAAAAAATTGATGAATGCTGATCTGCTGGCAATAGTCTCAAAGTCTTCCAAGTTGTTTATTTCTTCACTGAAACCTCTCCGCATATTTAGGTCTTGGCTTACTGAGTATCCTCTCATTAAGAATTCATAGAATCATGGAATAATTACGGTTGGAAAAGACCTTTAAGTCATCAAATCTAACCATTAACCCAGATGTTACCTCAAAACCCCAGCCCCGATATTCATGCATTATCCCTTGATCCCCTTGTAGAGTTTTTTCTCATATCACTGATCCTCTGACTGTGATTTGAAATCAGTTAAGGTATATATTAACTTTAATAAGAATAAAAGAAGATAGTGTGTCTCTAATGCTAGATATCAGAATACTTTTCACAGGTAATTCTATCCAAATGGTGGGTTGGCCATGATCCCTGAAAGTCCAAATCTTTCTCTGAAGTTGTGGGGTTGTGTTTTTGTTTTTGTTTTTTTTTTTTTTTAAAAAGTGGCTGCTTAAAGCCTTTGATTTAATATTGAGA
Organism: Hirundo rustica; assembly: GCF_015227805.2. Lineage (NCBI taxonomy): Eukaryota > Metazoa > Chordata > Aves > Passeriformes > Hirundinidae > Hirundo > Hirundo rustica. The sequence continues at coordinate 66,702,143 of NC_053488.1, forward strand.
ATTTTTAGAGCCAGAGTTTTTACAGAGATTATTTGGTATGCTGTAATTGACCAATGCATTTCTAATCTTGAATGTAATGGAATAATTTTTCTGAAGCTCATAGGTGTAACAGTGTGCTTATAAAACAACATGTTTGCAATTTTTTCTTGGTCTCAGGATTTCTATACATAGGCGGTTTATTTATCTTGGAGGCCTAAAGCCAAATTATTATCAGGAGTGAATAACTTTAAGCTGGAATGATTGCTCCATACATAGAATGTAATAAACAGATGCCAATGTCACAGCACGTTTTTTATTATAATTTGGAAAGTTTACATTTTCTTCTCATTTTTGATTGCCTGTCCCCTTTAACTTATTTACTTTGAGAACCAGAGCAGAATCTATGAATGGTAAGGAGACAGAGTGTTTTCAATGCAGTGTGTCAGAATTAATGCAAGACAACAGTCTTCAAGTTATGCCTAAGTATAATTATGCTCAGTTGTATACAGAACTGCTTCTCCAAACCATTACCTGAAGGAATTTTCTTTTCTCACTTGTGGGCATGATTTCTTTTGTTTTATAAATATCTGCTCTTGAGATGCCCCATCTGGAACACTGCACCCAGCTCTGGGGCCCACAACACAAGAAAGATGTGGATCTGTTGGACCTTATCAGGAGAAGAGCCTCTAAGTTTTTCCCAGGGCTGGAGCACCTCCGCTATGAACACAGGCTGACAGAGTTGAGACTGTTCAGCCTGGAGAAAAGGACGCTCCAAGGAAGGTCCTCCAATACCTAAAGGGACCTTGCAAGAAGGCTGGAGAGGGACCTTTCACAAGGGTGTGTTGGGATAGGGCAAGGGGAAATGGCCTTAAGCTGAAGAAGGGAAGATTTAGACTAGTTATTAGGAAAAAATTCTTTCCTGTGAAGGTGGTAAGGCATTGCAACAGGTTGCCCAGAGAGATTATGGTCTCAGTTTCCTGGAGCTGTTCAAGACCAAGCTGGATGGAGCTCTGAGTAACCTGGTCCAGTGACACATTTCTATATAATTCATCCTTTTCACCAGCTGAAAATAAAATTATTCTATTTTAGGTGCAAGAGGGCAGTGGGGTTTCTCTGTATGAGAGAACGTATTAAATTCTGCCTTGTTCTGTGATGAAGGCTGTGTAAACGGTATTTATTTATTTCTGGTAGAAAATTATTTAGTAGAACAAACTAGATCTGTCTGAGATTGTAAACCTTCATACAAACCCAGACCCTTCGGTTCACTGATCTTTAGTTTCTGCTGTACAGAAAGTAGCTCAGTTTGTCTCGCTTATACTTCAAAGACGGAAAGCAGAGGTTCTGCCAGCAAAGCCGCTCTTCAGACTAGGTACCAGTGAGCCACAGGGAATCCCCAAAACTCTTCCATTTCAGAAGTGAAGGGTGACCCCTCTTCACTCCCCTTGTGTAACAGACGGCTGTGTGTGTCCTTATCTCAGCCCACAGTCTTTACCTCTAGTGCCTGCCTCCAAATCTCTCCATCCTTCTGGGGGTGGAGGGGTAAAGGGGAAGTGAGCGAGATGCCTGTGGTTTGGACTGTTTGGGTGTTGAACAGCAAACTGGGGACATCCATTCCTAAACCCCTAATCATGGGTTGGATTTCATGATTCTTATGGGTCACTTGCACTTCCAGGTATTCTACAATTATATGATTAAAAAATTCCTAGTGTACATTAAGGAACCCTCCCAATTATTGTAACCCTGGTTTTCGTGGAAGAGGAATATATTCTTGTGTTGGAAAAAAGCAAATAAATATGACTTTTTTTTTCTTACTTGGAAAATGTTTGCCTAACTTGCCCTGAAATTAAAGTACTAAAAGAAAATAATTATTTTGGCATGTCTTAATCCTTTATGCTGGCCCAAATTCAATAAATGTCAGCAGCTGACATACACATCTATATGTATCTATATCTAATCTATCTATCTCTATCATCTGTCTCTATCTCTATCTCTATCATATCTATCATCTCTATCTCTATCTCTATCTCTATCTCTATCTCTATCTCTATCTCTATCTCTATCTCTATCTCTATCTCTATCTCTATCTCTATCTATCTATATCTATATCATCCTCTATATCTGCATCTATTTTGATATCTATAATCATATATATATTTATATCATATATCCATATTTATATATCTATATCAATATCTACCTGTAACTTCAATCCTGCTACTTCAATAGCAACATTGTATTTTAAGAATTTGCATTAATTTTGATATTTTGTAGCTTAACAGAGTAACATTTCTTCTGTTACAGAATCACATGAATTGAGAAATTAATTCCTTTTCCTCCCATCTAATTCTCTCTAAGTAAGAACAGGAAGTAAAAGATGCCTAGAGTCTGGGCAAGGGGTAAAGATGAGCAGATATTTAAATAACCCTGAAACACCTAAGTAGTCAGATATGAGTGGGAAGAAGGATGAAAATGATAAAATGTAGTTTCTTAGTAGAAAAGACACTTTCCTTTCCTATAATTTTTCCTGAAAATTCATTTAGTTTTTGTCTATTTTCTTCCTGAAGCTTTCCTGAGAACTAGAAAGATTCTTTATAAACTCAGTACAAGTTTTATTCATAATACAACACAGTACAACTCTAACAAAGGGCCAGAATCCTCACTCCTATTGCACTAGTTAGTGCAAAACACAATTGTCAGGTAGAGTTGTTAAATTTCTTGTGGAAATTGTAGAGTGTATTGGGCAAATCTTGCCTAGTGGATTTTCATTTTCATGGGAGGTTTTTCATGATTTGTTTCTTTATACAAATCCACTTTTAGTTATAACACCTTATTTTTCTGCCTACTCAGAGGTCACCCATTCACTGATTTTTTTTTTTTTTTCCCCCTGCATAAACAGTACAGCAGTTTGTACTATAATTTTCTTATATTTGTCTCTTTTCTCCAAAATGCCTATTATATCATGCTAATTATTTCTTTTGTTTTGTTTATACTTCTATTTGCTCACTTTTGTTGAATTCTACAAGCAATTTTTATCATGGAACCTACATGGCAATTTTGTGAAAACCAGGAATGACATACCATCTTAAATATTAGGGATAAGGATTATTTCATGTCTCTTTCCAAGATCATTTTGAAATCACAGGGCTATAAATTTATAATAATCTACATAAGTTTTAATAATATTCTCTTGAATAATCTCTTGATAGCATGACTGCAACTGTGGGTATCACCTACACAAAAGTATAAACTGGCTGTCTATGCAAAGCCATTTGCTTTTCCTTACCTTTCTTTTAATGTACTTTCTGGTCAAGATCTACTAGAATCTCCTGATCATTGGTTTGGGGGAGTTTGTGTTTTTTGAGGTTTTTTTTGAATGGAGCTTATAACCTGTTCCCTTCACTAAATCTGGTAGAAGATACATGCCTAGGCCGTAAAATTGGGATCCCTTTTCCCAGCGAAATTTGACAGCAGTGTGGCTGAGAGGCAAGTGGTCTGGGACTACCAGAAGTCTGTCACTTCTTGCCACGACCACTCTAAGTCACCAGGTGCATGTTAGTTTTATAATTTATGTAAGGGATGGAGCTACCACCCTGGAATTTTCTATGCTTATTACAAGAGCAGAGGGTTTAATTTTAACTCATTTTGGTCATACTGAATTTGGGTCAGTATATTTTTTGAGTCATGTTTTAACAATGACATAGAATTCATTTGTAGAATAGTGAGTTGATTATTGAGATTTGAATTAATGAGATTTGTTATTGGAAAAATTTTGGCTTGGGGTTTGTTTAATTGGGTTATTTTTATTCTAACAAAAATTGATAAAAATATTAATTTTCATGTGAATTTGAGTCTTACATCTAGTCTTTTGCAACCTAGCATTGCCTAATGCTATCAAGTCTTCATATGAAGAAACTTGCAAAGTATCAAATTATGTAACTTTACATTACTCTTTTCACTTGATTAGGAAGGGCTTTTGTATTCTAAAACAGATGTTTGTAATGGAAACAGGAGGAATGGACTAAATACATGCAGTAAATGTATAAATCACCTTAAATCAAACCTTGCTCTCTCTGGTCTTCAGGGATTGTCAAGGCAAGCCCGCAAGAAAAGTGTGACATAGTTGCCTAGCTGTGTATGCTTTATGCAATGACATTTAGCAATACCTCAAAATCAGGCAATGTCCTTTCTAGCAATGTTACAGGAAGAAAAGCAAAGATCAGGAATTCAAATGGAAAGCATCCAGTCTTCCAACTTCTGAATTTTATGTTGATTTACATAAGATATTTTTGTAGTGTTCACCCTTCTGAGTCTATAACTGCGTATCTGGGGAAACAGATATGCTATATCTGCCTACTACAGGGCTATGGAATTTTTTCCCGCAGCATATGGTATTATGGGCTGCTGTCATGGACCAGATATTGGGACCAAAGTACAGGTATTGTGTGAAATTAAAGTTTTGAGTGGATGTGCACAAAATTAAGAAGTAGTTTTTGGCATGATAAATATTACTGCAAGAATTCCTCTGTAAAATCTTTCTTATGTTAAGTGTAATAAAAGTGTTTACTCCTAATGGCTTTGAGTACACACATTTTTTTTCCCCCCACAATGAAAGTAACAGTTGCTTCTACCTCTTGTCCTGGAGCCAGTTTTTACTGGGATGCTTGTTTAGTGGTTGAATTCTCAGTGTGCATCCATTGCTTACATTGAATTTTATGGATATTTAAAACAAAAACTGTCTGCATGTCTGTTTTCCCATAAATTGATAGAAAATACACATCTGTCCATATAATTGGGACTTGTTATTAAACATTAGAAAAATTATCACGTCTAAAACCAGAGAAATATTTTTAAAACTTTCTTTAATATGTTTTTTGATTATCAGATATTAGCTGGCACTAGTACTGGCTTCTTATAGATAGTTGTACTATATCAGCATTTATTAGTTAACCTCATTTGATGACTTTCCACAGGAAACAGGAAAATTGTGGTTTTGAGCACATATCAGTTTCAGTAACTAGTGTGCATAAAGTAACGTGTATGTATGTGTATATGGGCACATATCTATGTATGTTATATTTATATATATATGGTTTTTTAGTCTGTATGTATGTCTGCATGCATACATACAGATGCATATGAAGTCCATATATTTTTAATGTAGTTGATGACTGCTGGTATCTCTGAGTGTCCTGATTTCTGCAGAGAGGTTTTCAGACCACTTAAGGACCTGAAGAGTTCACTGTACAGGGTAAGTCAGATTAGGTGAAAAATTCTATGGTTAAACTTGGGAATTTTGGAAACAAGTGTTCAGAAAAGATATATATTCCAATATTAATTCCTTCTACCATTTATACATAAAGATATCTTGCTTTTGATGATAGTGTAATTCTATTTTATATTTCCTTGAGCTTTCTTATCTGATTGACACAACTTCAGATCAAGGCAGTCTCTGTGTGATATTGCATCCAAGACTGCTTTCAAACAGTACCTACATATTGTTCATTCTGAGTGAAAAGTAGAAGTGCCAGCATGAAACAGAGAACATTCTTTGCTCAGTGCTACAGAATTAGAATCATAGAAGGCTGGAAAAGACCTTTGAGATTATTTAGTTCAGCCATTAATATAGCACCACTATGTTCACAACTGAATCATGTCGCCAAGTGCTACATTCCCACTCTTTTTGAACACTTCCAGGGGTGGTGATTTCACCACTTCCCTAAGCACCCTATTTCAGTGCATGACCACCCTTTCAGTGAAGAATTTTCTCCTAATATCCAATCTAATACTCCTCTGGCACAACTTGAGGCCATTTCCTATCCTCCTGTCACTTTTTGCTTGAGAGGAGAAATTGAACTCCAACTCACTAAAACTTCCTTTCAGGTAGATGCAGAGGGTGATGAATTCCCTCCGTATCTTCATTTTCTCCAGGCTAAGCACTCCCAGGTCCCTTAGCTGCTCCACGCAAGTCTTGTGCTTCAGAACCTTCTGCAGCTCTGTTGTCCTTCTCTGGACATGCTCCAGCTCCTCAATGTCTTTGTTGTAGTGAGGGTCTCAGAAATGGACACAGAACTCAAGGTGTGGCCTCAGAAGTGCCGGGAACAGGGCAGACCATAGAATCTCTGTTCCGCTGGTCATACCATTTCTGACACAGCCCAGAATGACACTGGCTGTCTTGGCCCACTGAAAACACTTGTGGCTCTCGTTCAGCTGGATGCTAACCAGCTTCCCTGGGTCCTTTTCACTGAGCCACTTTCCAGACATTATGCCCCCAGCCTGTGGCACTGCAGGAGGTTGTTGTGATCCAAGGGCAGCACTTGTTCTTTTTGCACCTCAAACAATTGACCTTGGTCCATCAATCCAGCCTTGTCCAGATCCCTCTGCAGAGCTTTCCTACTGTGTTATGTGGTCTTAATTATGCTCTCCACCTCCTTCCATCTCAAGCTGCTGTGTACCCTGAGGACAACTGGTCTTGCTAATAAAGTCTACCTTTTAAAAAAAGCCTACCTTTTCCCTGTCCTTGTCAGTATATTTCCTGCTACATCCAGTAAAGGATGGAGATTCTCCTTGGACCTCTTGTTGATGATGTATTGGTAAAAATATTTTTCATTACCTTTTACAGCACCAGCCAGATGAAGTTTGGGTTCTCACCTTCCAAACTTTCTCCCTGAATAACTTCAAAACATCTCTGCACCTGTTACTTCTTGCAAAGGTGATACAGTCTTATTTTTCCCCGGATTTCCAGCCAAAGCTCTCTCTGTATCCAGACCAGTCTTCTTCCCTGCTCTTATCTTTTGGCACATGTGGACAGGCTGCTTCTGTTCCTTTAAGGTTTCCTTCTTAAAACTATTCTAAAATTCCTAGACTCTGCTGCTCTTCAGGACTGCCTTTCAGTCTCTCAAACAAGAAAAATCTGCCCTCTGGATGTCCAACATGGCGGTTTTGCTGACTTTACTTCCTCAAGAACCAGCGACTGTATCAGTTCATGTTCTCTGGGCACAAGATGACCTCCAACCATCCCATCACCCACCAGTCATTCTCAGATCACAAGCAAAAGGTCCAGCAGGTGCCTCCCCCAGATGGGTCACTCATGAGGTGTGTCAGCAAGTTCTCTGCCATACACTTTCTGCCACCTCTGCTACTGCTTCCTCTCCACTGTGTTCTGTTTCCAGCAAGCATTTGATAAAGTTGAAGTTTTCCATGAGAACTTGATGACATGACAGGGTTGATGACAATGAGACTTCTCCCTGTTTGCTGAAGATTTCTTCTGCTTCTTCATCCCATCCTGGTTGGCTGGTCTATAACAGAATCCCCCTAGGACATCTGTCTTGTTGACCCTCTGATTCTTACCCACATGCACTCAATGCTATCATTATCATCATTAATCTTTAAACAATAAAAATACTATCTGTAATACACAACTACTCCACTGCCTATTTTTCCTCCTAAACAGCTTATGGACATCCACTGATACACTGCAGCACTCCAGTTGTGTGACTTATCACATCAAGACTGTCATGACAACTAGGTCTTAGTCTTTCAGTTGCACCATGGCTTACGGTTCCTTCTGTTTGTTGCCCATGCTACATGCATAGGTGTAGATGAACTTAGCTGGGTTATTGTCTTTCACTGGGAAAACTGATTCCTGTATGACCATTCTCAGATGCTTTCACAGTTTCCAGCACATCATTAACCTTTGATTTCTTGCAGCCATGAGGATCTCTATCCCCAACTTCTACCAAGACAGCAGGCTGAAGGACCTATCTAACACACTGTCTCTCAAAAAGTGAAATGCCACCTCAAGTCTTATCTCAAATGACCTTGATTTTATCCTCTTCCCCCTGCAATTCAGAGCTTAAAGCTATGAACCCTACAACCTTTTCCCTCTTCAAGGCAGGTGTGCCTCATCTGTTGCCCATAGGCCTGGTGGTGTGAAAATCCACTCATGATCAAAACCAATCCATGATCAAAACCTCCCAAATTCTGCTGGTGACACCAGGCTCAGAGTCAGGTATGAATATGTACAATTTTCTTTATTCTAACAGTCATTCCCTGTAACAGGCAGAATAGAGGATAAGACCCATTGTGCTCCAGACCTCTCAGTCAGTCATCCTTAGATGGCTGAGATCCCTCTTGATAGTCCCCAGACTTCTTGTTAGAACTTCATCACCCATCTGAAAAAAACAGTAATAGATAATAACGTTTTTTACCCTGGGCCATAGGAAGGCAGCAGACTTCCCTATGGGCTGGGTCCCATTGGCCTTTTAAGCAGGATCTTTTGCTCCCCACAGGAGGGAGCCACCAATGACAACTATCCTTTTTATCTTTACTGAGGTGGGGGTAGACTGGCTGTCCCTAGGCCAACAGCTTGGATGCACCTTCATCCCCGTTGCTGTGTGTCTGGCCCTTAAGTTCTAGATCCTCATATATATTGAGGGCACCAAAGTGGCTGGGAGGGGATTCACCTGCTACCATTAACTGAAATCTGATTCACTGTGTCTTTGTCTCTCCTAAACCCCTGTTGCTGACCTGCTCTTTTAGATTCTCTCCTTCAGGCTGGTGATAAAGATAGCAGGGGATTTTTACCTTCTGCTGACGCAGCTGGCTGATGCATGTTCTTGGGGATGGTAGACTAGTCAGTCTTCTGCTCTGAGTCCCTGATAGCTCTTAACCTTTCTGTATCCTCTCTTAGTTCTGCCACTAGGCTGAGCAGATCACCCACCTGGTCTGGACACACCTCACACAGCTGTTGACTCCACTGCCCTCCAACACCAGCGTCAAACTCTGGCACACCCTGCAGCCTGACACCTGGACAGCTGCATGCTTTTGTGAGATCTCTGTCTGTGTCACCACATCCTTTCTGGTGACAGCACTGTGCTGAGGAGATACCGGAGCTGAGTCCCTTCCAAATAGGGGGTGACCACTGACTTCCATATCACTTTACTAAGAATTCATCTCCCGCTAAGAACTCACAGATTAGAAAAGATCAGAGGCTGTAAACTAAAATTTAGTCCAAGTCTCCTTTTGTACTTGTTCCACATTATTTGTATTGCAGCCACTCTGATTCCCATAGTTGATAACTCCTTTTTTTTTTAATAAATGATGCTACTACAAGAGAGGCTGTTGGCCAGCAAGGTACATACAGGAAAGGCTTACAAGTCTTCAGTATTTTCTTTCTCATTAATATTTCAAACGCAGTGAAATGTGTCAATAAAATCTGGTTGAAGTACTGTGAATTGTTCTTTCTGCAGCAGTCAAAACACTGTCAATACTGATGTGAGATGACATCAAAATATGTTGTGAATACTAGTCTTTTCAGAAAAAGGGGCTCTTTAAAAAGAAGTTTCTGTCAAAAATAAAAAAATTGCACTCTTCCTTTTGCTCTGAATTATAGAGAAGACATCTTTGAAGAACATGACCTGCTTTACATCATTCAAAGGTGTAATACAAGAGAATTTTTTTCTTTTCATCTGCCTCTATGGGTGATGTTGTACATCTTCAGTGCAGATGACCTGGTACTGATACAGGAGATGACACATAATAGAGTGACATCATTCAAAACTGGTGATTAAATAATTCCTAGGGATGCACAAAATAATTCTGCAGAAAATGAAAATGGAAACTAGGTGATAATTGGAGCCTATATGCTTCCTCATTCTGAGTGATTTTTTCCCCTGAACATGCTATTCCTGCATCTAGTCTTTTTACAATAGAATAAACATTAACTATGCTGGGTTTTGTCACTATCAATGATTTAAATGATTGGTTTATGCCTAAGCTACTGAAATAGTTCTATTTGTTGGAAGAATATATATTACATTTTACTCTTCTAAGGACCTTTCATTCTAGGACGTTATATTGACACTTTGTGCACCCACATGCTGTATTTTTATGATAACCTGCTTATCATAACCAGGCAATCTGGGAGCAGGGAAGAGCAAGGACAGTGACAGATATGGATAGCAGAAGTCCTTGACTCTTGGACACTGTTTCTGGCCATGAGATGCAGACACTTAACCGTTTTCTGTGGACAGCAAATATCTCGTCACACCCATGACTTGAAAACAGTATTAATTGCAGAGTTTCTGAGAGAAAATGTTATAACATACAGCTAATAGAAAATAAATGTCCTAATAAAAAGAAAATAGTTGCAGCATCTTTGCTGTGGTTAACAATTCTGGATTTTGGACTTTACAAAAAGACTGGTGCTGGTTTTTTATTTATTCTTAGCTTCAGGTAGTTATGATATGCAATGGAAATGTGCAGTAACAAAGAAAGTGGCAGATTGATATTTTCCTATTAATTAAGATTTTTCTTTATTTAAAATTGGTTTTTTTTAGGTATGATAGACTTCCTCCTGGATATGACAGAAAAGGTACTCCCTCCACAGTGTTCTTTGGTATACCAAACTTGTGCTTCCAGCACAAGTACAATGAATTCTGGTTCTTTGAGTACTACCTGTTTACGTTAATGTGTTCTGTGTTGTATTTCAAGTCATAGATTTTCCGTCAACAGTTCTTTATATTTGTGGTGTGTAATAGGTTGAGCTCTAAGTAGAATACTGTGCCTGGCGCTACCTATGCTGACTTGCTGAATATTTTTAGACACATGTAAAAAATATACTTTTCTCTCTAATTACAGCTCTGTATTGCAACTTTGAAGGAATAACAGCATTGCTTTGGGAATTAGTCACAATAATATCAAGAAAAGAACACACATCAATAGGGTTTGAGACACTCCATGAAGGAGAGGGGGTGTATGAGATTTATTATCCTATTAAAGAAATGTGACACATAAAGAAATATGACAATGTAACCTTTCTGTCACTCAGGTCAGTTCTCAGACCTCCTTTTGGAGAAGGATGGAGAGGCATAGCATCAAACAGAAAGACTTTTGTATTTCTATGAAAATGAAGAATGGCAGAATGATTGTTTCCATGACCACTGCCTGCCTCTCTGCAGTCAATCTGCCAGAAGTCTTGCGTGAAAATATTAAATCCATTGGGGTTCCCTTTGCTAGGCTTCATCTTGTGCCTCTGTGAACACTAATTCCTGAGGCTGTTCCATTAACACAGAATTTTTGGCTGCTTTGGGGGGAATGTATGGGCCTTTCTCATTTATTCAATAGAACATATGGGATACTTTATACCTTCATCCCATATATCTATCTACACCCACAACAGTTACAGATCAAGGTATCTCTTCTAGTTATATGACACTTTAAATACACATGAAATTGGAGAAACTCTGAACTCTGAAGGTATTACAAATAATTTATTATGGGGTTTGAATGCAAATGACAATACCTGAGATTTGAGCTCAGTATTGCACATATATTTTCTACATAAAATGCCTTTGATTTGTTTTTTCTAGTTTATTTTATTTGATTTTATTCTCTTTTATTCTACTTCTATACTTAAATTTATTTAGTTCTGCTTTTTGGAAAATACAACATTACCTTTAGCATAAAAATGGCACTGACATTTAGGGAACAATCAGTTTTTTACGGGAAAAAACCATACTGTTCTCAGTTGTGGCGGTGTGAGAACTGTTTTATTAGGTTTTTATAAGAAGTTTATGTTATAGTTCATTTTACTGTATCCCCAGACCTGTAACCCTTTTGTGTTTTCTGTATAATAAGGTGCTTTGTGTCAATCATCCCCCCCCCCCCCCCCCCCCCCCCATCCTTGTCCATCCCCTCTGCCCCCCATCGCTCGGGGGCATCTTGTCTATCACTTTGGGGTCCCTCCCAGATTGCGAAATCTCAGGGAGAGGGCTTCAGGTGATAGGTCCCCTGGGGGGAATTACTTTGGCTCTGGATTTTAGTGGTCCAAGGCTTGGGGGTGGGCACACCTTGTTACCCCCTGAACCCCCTGATTTGTTGTCTTGTTGTAACACCCCCTGAACCCCTCCCCCGCTTATAAGGCGGAGGAGGGAGATTCAAACTCTCTCTGCTCTCTCTCTCTCTCGCTCGCTGGTCTCTCCGGCCTGAGGCTTGGACCAGCTGTGGACTTCCCGCAGCTGGGCCTGAATAAACATCTTTTAACCTACAAAGCTGAGAGCCAGCCTTTTCTTCTACAGCCACTGCTGTCATGACACTACTTGGTCCAGCTGCTGCTGAGAAGCCGAACCAGCAGGTAAAGATAGCCTGCGTGCCCATCCAAACTGGGAACATCTTGTAGCTGTGCTGAGCAGAGCTAGCCAGCTACACTCAGTAGAGTCAATATAGTCTGCCCATCAAACAAGGTCATCAGTAGCCCAAGAGGTGTTTTATAATCCAAAATTTGTTCCTCAGCACTTCTCTCCTACAGACAGTCTAACTCAGAAACAGGACTTCTACCTAGAAAGTACTGAACGTAGATATCCTAAAGCTTATGAAGTCTTGAATTTTGTTCAGTGGGGCCATTCAGATGCTCACTGTTGAATATCTGATCAAGTGCACCAGGAAACCAAATCCTAGACTGAGCCAGGGTACATATCCTGGGGTTTCCCTTCCTCTAGGAGAGATTTAAACAGAAATAGGCTTACCATATTTTTTCTTTTATTTTCACTGGTTAGAAAAATGCAGATTTAATTTTCCATTCAAAAATAAAAAATAATTTTTAAGGAGTAACATTACAGAAGCTCAACACTTTGCTTGGTTCCTCCTTTTCCCCCCCACCACGAATGTGAAATTAATTCATTAATTATTAAAGTATTATTTTTAAAATTAGCTGGTTTCCCCCCTGCTTCCCACTGATTAAAAATGCTACTTCAGTTCTGTGAGATCATGGCTCTAATTCACATATCAGGCACCAGGTAGTAAATTGGAAGCATTCTGTGCTTTTGAGATAGAATGGTTTTAATTAAGAAACGTTCTAGAGATAATAAGCTGACATTACTGTTCTACCCAGAAGAATGCACACAGGCCTCTCAGTACCTTTTCCAAAATTATCCCTGTGCAATCCATGCTGCTAAGTCAAAGCCTCATGCTAGTTTTTACAGATTCAGATCTGGGTCACTGCAGTGTACAGACAGCGTTTACTTAAAATTAAATAATTCCTGAGCATGACAATTTTCTATTTTCAATTTCTTTCACAAGTTGTTATGGCTATTCATTATAATGTGCTAAACATAAAAGAAGGGAAATCTACAATTGTAAGGGGAACAAAGCACTACATTATACCAGAAACTTGCCTTTGCTGTACTTTGCAGCCCTTTACATTCTGTGACATATTTTGCAATGTTTAGTTGTTTTGGTTTTTTTCAGTTAACACGTAAGCAAACATGTGGACATATAATTATGCAAGACTTCTGGAAATTAAATGAAACTGAAAAATGCCTAGATAGTGCCAACGGCAATGACAGATCACTGCCTAAGGATAACATTTTGTTCTTTCTTGTACATTTGCAAAATTTTAGAAGCTGGTTTACATTTGTATTCAGAAAGTGTCAAGGAAAATCAAAGGAAAATCCTGAAACTGCAGGTTCATACAATACCAAACATGGGCTGGTAAGGCTAATGTAACCTGATTTGCAGTCCTATGCAACAGGAAATTCCATAGTCAGCTGTTAAGTACAAATATTTTTGTATTTATATGAAAAATAATGATAGTGTATACATTAAAAATATTCACAATGAGTAGGCTTTCTGCATTATTGATAAGAGTTTTTAGTAGGTGATAGAATTGCCCCCAGGATGAATTTAGACCAAACTATTTTTTCTGATGTACTACTCATAATAGTTGTAATAATAATTTGTATTTCCTTTGCGCACAAACAACTTCACACAAATTCCTTTTCTTGGGGGAAATAGCAGGACAGAATTTTTTTTTTTTTTTTTCATAGCTAATGTTAGCATCCATGACAGGACACTGTCCTTATTTTGCACAACTCAAATTTTGTTGACTTCTTACTGACCTCTATAATACTTATAGAGCTCTGCACTATTGCCTGCCATTAAATTTTTTTAAGTGCCTGGCTAAAATGGAAAATTTTTCCATAAACCCCCTCTTTTAACTTCTTTCCTTGAATGTCTGATTTTAAGTCATTTGGCTTTACAAATGAAAAATTGTCTAGTTCATTCAACACACAACTTTTTTCTTAAGCACATGGTAGCATGTTCTAGATTCCTGATAGAGCCATAACAGACACATGAAATTCAGTAACTATCCACAGTGGATCTTATTCTAGTTTGCAATTTCTCTGTACTCCACTCTTCTGAGTTCAGGAATGTCAGATTCTTCTTAGGTAAGGCTGCAATGTTTCATTTCCAAAAACTCCTGTGGGAGTTGATGTGAAATGCATGAAGTGGGAGGCATTTTTGTGAACAGGACATGATCCAGGGTGGTAGATCTTTCTAGACAGATTATGTTTAAAGTGAGCTGCCTAGTCTGAGGAAATTGCACGCAGGATATATTGATTATTGCCTCTTTTTAGGTGCCTGGGGAAAGACCAGAAAATGAGCCAAATTTATCTATAGACTTCAGTCTACAAAAATACTGACACTAAATATTATTGCTGTAGATTTGTTGAAAAATATAAACTGAGGATAATTCAGCATTTGCAATTGCCTTATAGGGCCAGAGGCATCAGGCTACATTATTATGATATTTCTATAAATGATGGTGAGATATGTTGTAGGACAACCACTCAGGTTCAAACATATGTAAAAGAGGATTATTGTTCTCTCTAAAAAAATATTTTTGTCTTGTGTGAGGTCATTCATTGATTTGCGTTTATTTTAAATCATAGGTGGTCAAGGGAACTCCTTCTGATCCATATCTTACAATGTATACAGCACAGATAATACAATGAGAGTTCACACTACTTTGCTAGGAAACCTCTGAATTATTTTAGTTATTGCGAGACTACACCAATTACTTGCCCTTGTGCAGAAGGGAGCTGCAGTCTCAGAGATGGATCAAAACTGTGATCAACAGTGACATTTCATGCCTGCTGAATAGATAGAACATGTTTCAAAAAATATATGACAGTGTTCCTACAACAGGAAAAATGGCAAACATGCACTCTGAAAGCTATTTTTAAAACTGGCAGTGTGAGATAAATAGGATGGTGATTCCACACTTAATCATTTAGTGTAATTTTCTCACTCACATCACTAAGTACTTTATTTATTTTGAGCCTACTCAGCTTCGCCAAAAAGTTGTTTTTCTTAATTTGTCATTAGTTTTAACTCATTGTAAATTGTTATCAAATTCACTTTAAAGAGAATCAACTATATTTTAAAGCATAAACATAGAATTACTTATTGTATTCTATGTACACAAATACATTACAAATGAAACAAGAATCAGATGCTTTGGCTAGGAAATGAGTTGTGGGGGTTTTTGCCAGTCAATTTTGCACTGATTTTTAGACATTATGCACATATAAATAATGCTACATGTTGACACAATGAAGGTGCTACCACAGATTAAGGCATAAAAAGTTTTCTTTTTCTTGTAGCACTTTTTATTATTTTAAAATCTCATGCCCCTTTGAAAATAACTCCTGTTGTAACCATTGAAGCTAGGGGATGTAGCAGGTTGACTTTTCATCAAGAATCAATTTAGGGAAGCAGCTGAATAGACTTTAGAGTTTATGTTTTTTGACAGGATCCTCGCAATGAGCTTCTTACTAAGCTGATAAAGAACTTTATATTTGAAAACATATTTGGGGATGTGGTTTTGAGGCCCTTCACCTTGTTGCTATTGCAAATGTTGAAAAATCTTTTCCTGTGTTTTGAAAACCAATTCAACATGCTAACACTGTGTGGTTAGGGAAAAGGAAAATTGCCCTTCTCTCTATAACGTAAGTTTAGATAGTTTGGTTGTCATTACAAATCCTTTGCTTGCAGATTTTATTTCACCTCTGTCAGCTAAGAAAACCTTCTCAGACACAAGTGACACTTCATTTTCTATCAAAAATGCCTGTTTGCTTCTCATATCAAAGCAAAAGGTGAGATGGGCTGATATAGGGCCAATGTTTTTCTGATTAAATTTATTTTTTGTCATTAGTTTTTAAGGTTTAAGAAATAACATATTTTTTTCATATTTCTCTGAAAGAGTCCTGCCATAATGCAGGCTTCACTGGTGCACAGACCTACTCATACACTGGAAATTAAGCCAAATACCTTGTTTCTAAGTCCTTAAATTACAGGGAATGGTTTCAGGATGCTTATTCTTTGGCTTGTCAGAAGTCTGGACAAAATCACTACTAAAATAATTTTGGCATTGAACATATTACCTGCTGTTTCGGTTGTCATATTATTTAAAAAAAAATGAAACAGGAAAAAAAATCCACAAAACCACAAAACCAAAATAAGAATGGGATTTAATAGATTTAGTGTCAATGATTCATGCTACAGACTTAATTGTGACCTTTAGGAAAACCCTAATGTGTTCTTCCTTGACTTCCTTATTACTATGGTAGAAATGCCTAATAGGTAAGTTGTTCAGGAAGGCTAAATTTGCCAGATTTTTATAAACTGTCTACAAAGTGTTTCAATGTCATCAGCTGGAGGTTCTAGATTCAGTGTAAGTTTATTTATTGCATGTTCCTCAGCTAAACTGTCTCCTCTGCAATTAAGCAAAGAAAACTTGGAAAACACCTTAATTTAAAAAGATATTTAAAAATTAACTAGTTGCTTTTACACTACTGTATTTTTCAGTGAACTGTATCTTCTCAAATGCCAAATCTGGGTTAAAGAGAGAATTATTATTCATGACCAGTTCTACATAAGTAACTGACACGTAAGCAGCAACATTAAAGCAAGCCAGATAATGAAATCTACCAACAGTTGATGCATCGCTTCTAAGTTTTTGGCGGGTGAACTTTCACTTCCGTATTTTAATTTCTTTATTTTTCAGCATTTCCTCAGTCTAGAAAAATTACTCCACAAGGCAAGTTACATCAGCAAATAACATTTCATACAAAATCTGTGTCTTGGGCTGCTTTCCAGCATTTCATTCTTTCTGCAATGTAGCAAAAGCTGAATTGGATGTCAGAGGTTCTGCATTCTGGCCATCCCTCTGCTACAGGTAAAACATTCTGCTAGTGTTCATTAGCCAATTCAGCCAGCTATTATTGTTGAACTGACTATGAAGGTGCTGAAAGCAAGGCCCTCAGGAATTGTGTGGTGCAACAGCACAACTGGTTCAGAATTTATGCTGTTGGGCTGACATTTGTCCATAAAAGGTTATGTAGGAAAGGCAATGCTGGAAATGACCAGAGGTGCTGGGAGAGATTCAACCCAGCTCAATCACCTAGCCAGAAAAATCCAGTAGCATTTGTTGATGCATTCATTATGCAGGAAAAGGAAATTTGACCTTAGAGGATCTTAGAGGATATTTTATTCTCCTTGTGGCACATGCACACGATGAGATATCTGTGGTAAAAGAACCCTTGTGGCAATTGTGTTATTGTGAAAGCTCCTCTCCAGAGTCACTAATGAAGATCTCACCATTGCTCTTCATTAGGATTTTTACTGAGTGCTGCAAAGAGAGGAGATGAACAGGACTTGGTTTGAGGTAATCACAGGGTACCTGGGAATGTTGCAGATGAGATCTTATCTTTTAAAGCCTGACTGGTCATTTACAAAGTGTGGCAGCTGATCACAGAGATCTCAGTGAAGACAGGAGTAGTTGTTTTCCAGAAGCATTTCTCCTGGGTAAAGGAAAATTTCACCAGCAGACGCTCATCCCTGAAATATTGTGAGCCTGGGACCATGCAGATGGGCCTAAAGGATGAATAACATATTAGGGGTGTACTGTGTTCATGACTCGCAGGTCTCTGCTTCTGAAAGCTGTTGTACTGATTATGTAGCAATGAGGACCCTCTGTGTATCACAAAAAGCCTATTTGAACAAACTATTTTAGAAGTTTTTAAAATTGAAAAATTAGTTTCATGTATATATGCATACATGGACACTCATACCTATGTTTTTCTTTCCAAATGTCACAGCCACAACAGTTAACATAATCCATGAGTCATGGTTGATTTATTTCATTTTTCTGGGTAGAAATAACAAGACAATTCTTTTTTATTGTCTAACTGGTTTAGAATTAGGATGGCATATATCTGAGACTGTGCAGGCTTTGGATGCTGGAGAAAGTCCTAAGAGATGGATTCATGAGTAAATGGCAGGGAAGGCAGTCAAAGGCACACATCAAATTAATTTGTCACAAGGTAATTTATCACCTGATTGTGCAATTTTTCACACAACTCTTACTCCTAAAAATTATCTGTAAGTGTTTACATGTATAAGGTAGTGGGAATGTTCTGTCTGCATAAGAGGAATTCTTCATTATATATCAACTTCTGATGTTTTCGTTCTTTTCTGTAAGATTTCACTTCAAAATAGTTTGAATTGTGCTGGCTTTAAGTGAATGTAAACTTATTATTGAAATAACAAACAGAAAACCCCTTATCTTTGAAGAATGAAACATTGTTTTTTCCTCATGCCATCTAGTATCTATGGATACATTTAGATAATGAACTAATTGCAGAATAGTTGTTTGACATTCCCAATAGTTAAGCTCCTTCTCTGAACATCAGCTTTTGAAGATAAAGCCACAAAAAACCAAATGAGGACACATAAATCCAGCAGCTCCATAGGTGCTGCAAAAAAAAGCAGAGACCAAAATATTCTGTACAGATATGTATTTCACCATTTCTTCCACAATCCAAAGTTCAGTGTCAAGTATGAGATGGTACCTCTCTAAGCAAATTCTCCATTCTTCTAGTTGATGGGAAAAGGAATAACTCAGTTGTTATTTTAAAAGTGAATAAAACAAACACTGTGAGCAAGTCTGTATATGGTTTCATCAGCTAATCGACTGTGATGGAGCAGTATTTGAACTGGCAAAGCAGACTGATGGGGAAAATATCTTCCAAAAATGTTCTAAATTTAATAGAAAGGACTGAGAATAAAGAAAAAAAGTAAAAATATTGGAACTGGAATGTGGTAATAGGACTAGGACCTCAAGCAGACAAGGTTGTGTAGGATCTTAAAAGTTCCTAGCCTGAGGTGGAAATACAGTCCTCTATCCTTTTGCATTTCTATGGGCTCATTTTCTAGACAGTTGCAAAAATTATAAATGTTCTCCTAATGTTCTTCTTCTCAAAGGTTATGCAATAAAAAGTCTAAATTATCAGGTGATGATACGTGTAATTTGACAACTGTTATTACTTATATAAAATGTATAATTTCAATATTTCCTAAAAGAAAATGGCTAAGTTGTTCACCCGATTAACATCTGAAGATGTTATAATAGTACTACTATTTTATTAATATTAATATTTATATTATTGTTACAGTGGTATGTTCACCATAATTACTCTCATGAGAGGTATCCTAGAGGTCAGCTACAGGCTATGTGTTTTTGAAATTTGCTTCAGAAATGCTTAAGACTCTCAAGAAATAGTTTATTTTATTTATTGTATATTTCTGGTTGAAAATTAACATTAAAAACCTCCTGAAATGACTAAAGAATGGGTACATGGGGATTTCACAAGTGGAATTATATCTAAGAGTGAAAGGTGAGTGGAATTACTCATTCTGAGCTGATATAATATGATTAATGAAAGCCTAGTAAACACATCTACATATTAAATGTGCTATTATTAGCCACTAAATTTTAAGTGAAATTGAGATATGTAGCACAATTCTTCCGCTCTGTAGAAGTAACAGGAATTAGAAGATAAATCAAGAAATGTTTTTATAAGGGAAATGTAAAAGGCTAGGGCAGTTGGAAACCGTGAATTTACTTAGTGGTTCACGGAACTGAAAATGCAGTTATGTCAGTCTTAAAAATAGCTGGAATTTCCCTTACATTTCTAAGTATCGTAAGAGAAATATCGACACTCCCATTTAATCATACCATTTCTGCTTTACCCATATGATTATCCAGCCAAAATTTTTAAATCATGTGCAAGTACACTTGAATGCTGGACATGCATTGGTCTTTGCTAGATGCATAGAGTTGTACTAAGTTCTTGGTTTCTCTAGACCAGATATCATAGTGCTAAATAGAAACTACAAAAAATAGAGGGCTTTTGAAAATGTGATAATTAAATTAACAAATCATTATATAAGAAGCCTCTTGCAGATTATATGGGCGTT
This sequence comes from Hirundo rustica, assembly GCF_015227805.2. Lineage (NCBI taxonomy): Eukaryota > Metazoa > Chordata > Aves > Passeriformes > Hirundinidae > Hirundo > Hirundo rustica. The sequence goes on from NC_053488.1 coordinate 66,722,222, forward strand.
GTTTTTCAAATAATATGTCAAAATACATAGCAAATTAGACACAGGCACATTAAATATCCAAATTAGGATTTAATATAGACTGAAAAAGAATAATTAATTGTAAACTAGGCTGAAAAAAATGTTACTGAATATGTCAGAACGCAGAAGTTTAATGGAATGGTTTAGCTAAGTGGTTTGAAATTACTGAGGAAAATAATGTCTCACTTCTATTCATAAAATTTTAGGAAATATAATTTTTTAAAAAAATGAGCACTTCCTTTATCTAGTTGTACATGTCTTAGAAGGGATGTCTGTAGCTAATCATTCCTCCAAAAGTCTTAACTACTGTGTAAAAGCACAGTGTGATCCCAGCAGGACTTTTAGTCTAAATATAATCAGACGTCATCTCCTGTTCTTGACAACCAGCTAATGAAATTACACCAAGGTCCTGGCAAATGTGCCTGAGATCCTGACAGATATTGTTAGAATATGAGCTCCAGATTGACCCCTGAATGTAGAAATACAGCTGTGAAGACCAAGAGTGTGTTAACAGCTCTTCAGTTCTGGCAAGCAACTTTTGTTTTTTCAGACATAGAAAAGAGAAGATACCAAACAAGAAAAGATGTTACATTTTTTGTACTGTTGCTGCAAACCAACAGGGCATTCTCCACATCTCTGCAGCTGATGGCAATTTTAACTTTAGAATAGACACCATATTACCATGGGGAAAAAGAAAAAGAAAAAGAAAAAAAAAAAAAAAAAAGGGAAACAGATGCAGGGCTGCTACAGTCTCCAGGCGCAGATCTGTAGATATGAAACTTGTGCAATTAAGACGCCAGTTACTGACTCTATTCCTTTTCTAAATGACTTAAGTGGGTCATTCAGTGAGCAAGAATTTCCTACCAATTTCACGAAAGTGACCACTTGCTTTATATCTAATGCAGCTAAGTAGAACCAGCAATATGTAACTGTCTAATGTGCTCCTGAGAACTGCTCCACTGCAAGGATTTTTCCTTTAAGTACATTGGATAGGCCACATAAAAAAACCCTTCTATCTTCTTTAATTGGCTTTGTATAGGGCAATTTACACCTTATGTGGAGACAATTTTCCTCATGAGAAAGCTGATTAAATTACAGCTCATTAACAAGAATACCTTTGTTACTGAAACTCTATCTTAACCACAGGTAAGGCTCACTGTGACCTATTTCTATTGCTTTTAGAATTCTCAGATTTTTCATTTTTATTTGAGTACTTATCTTACATCTGATTGACTGCAGGATAAGACAGTCTCACAGTCTAATTTTAGATTGGAAGATGTAGGTTTTCTTCTGTGAGAAATAAATACAAAAATAACTTTTTTAGATCATAAGATGCTGGCAAATTTATAGACACCTCACATTGCCATTTAGCAGCTGGGAAAAGGAAAAAGTGAACTTGAACATTTATAACAGTGTTCTGATTCTTTGTATTCAGATGAATATGTATTTTTTCTGTCTTTGGCCCCAAAGGAGTTCTTTCCCAGGAAGTTTTTCCACTGCTTCTATTGCCAAAAACAGTAATTCTTTCTGGAATATTCAGTAGAATTGAATGGGAATTAAAAAGAAAGGTTTTAGAGAAATATAATGAGTTTTAAAGCAATTTCTGTTAAATTCTAAATAGTTTTATACAGAATTATTAATAATTTAATTTTTTTGCTTGTCTGTAAAATCATGTAGTTTGAATACAACTATCTACAACAGCCTGGCTGGAAAATTCTGAAGAGACTGCAGTATATGTTAATTGCTATTGGGGTTTTTTTTAATCTCTCTCTTATTGAGAAATGATCTTAAAGAAATTATTGACATGTATTATTAAGAAATTTCTAAAGTATTGCATCACCATGCAAATTTGGATTTCTGGAGATTTATACCTTTTTCTGGCATTAGTAGAAATAGGTTCTATTCAGTGACTAGATGATAGTATTGCTATATTTACAGAGAGCAGGTGATCGCACTGTGCAATGAAAGATGTGATCCAACTATAAGACAGCTTTTTGACATTTTTCTTTGGTGTTCCTTGAATTATTCTCCAGACAAACTTAAAATGGCACTTTTTGATCTGATGATCAAATGATCTACATGAACTTCCACCAGAGCATTGAGGCATATTCAGACAATAATTTAGGGATCTATATTTAAATTGTCTTGCTTCAAGGCTTGTTCTTCCTTCGGGTTTCACAGTTGGGATTTTCAACTTGGTGCTTGCATGTAACCTGCTGAGTACAAAATGCATGACCCTAGAGATGTGCTTCAGCATCATGGGAACAGTTGTTTAGGTCAAAGCACTGAACTGGTCATGGTATAACCTACTGGTCAAGGATTGAGATTTCCACAAACTTCATTCTAATATACAAACACTAATTAAAAGGGCAATTTTTTATCGACTAAGATTTTTTATGAAACTAAGATTGAATCTATAATTGTACTTCTGAACTGTGGAAATGTTCCACAAGAAAACTTCTATTTGCTAGGTAATATTCCTAAATGACACATTGATTGTCAAGTCCCTTAAAAGAAAGCAAGATTATACCTGTGATCAAATCTAGTACCTGCTGAATAGTGGCTTGATGAATTGGTGCCTTGACAATCATGTTTTTTTTCAAAAAATATATACCTCATGGTCTTTTCAAAGATCATAAAACAGAGCTTTTCTGTGGCAACAGGTGTCAGGACTACAGAGTAATTCTTTGAACATTAAGAAATAATATAAAATGGTTTGCCTAGTGTGCAGATGGTAGTTCTTATAATTTCAAATGTAACTATAGTAGAGGAAAGCTTGATTTCTCAATGTCAGGATTTAAATACCCTAATTAATTATATTGAAAGCTAAAATGATTTAATTTTGTTTTCTTCTATGTTCTTCCTGGATGAGCTGTTTTGTTTAGGCTTTTTGTCTCTGCAAGCTGGATTTCTCAAGTGCACTACACCTTCAAGTAACACCAAGGCCAAATATATCTATTCCAGTTGCATTCTCTTACCACAAGCAAGGCTGTTCTTCATCACAGCAGAAACAGTCATTAAGAAGGCCACTTTATACAGGACCACAGTAGGAAATAAAACAAACTATTCTTTTATGGCCCTAAATCTCATTACTGTTGCCATTAGCTTTCAATTTTTACCTGGTGTCATGTCCATGGTTACTTTAGTCACAAATTACTTTTTAGAAATTATCACCAAATTGTCCACAGAGAATATGTCTTTCTTCAGGTACAGGTGATTTTTCTTTTTGCTTCACTTACAAATTAGCTGTGGTTTGCTAAGCTCATGAAACTAGACACCCAAGTAGTAAAAACTTGGATAATTAAGCCTAACATGAAACCACAGTGCTGACAGTGACAGCTGTCCATATAGTCTCCCTACCTCTCTACTGAAACTTAAAGGACAGAGTCATAAGGCAGAAAAAAACAATAACATCCATGCTTTCTGCTTGTAGGGATGAGAAAGGCAAGCTGTTGCTCATACTTTGTTGGAGTCCAGGGCATTCCTTTGTCTGCCCTGGAGGGTCAGGGACCTGGGCAGGGGGGTCTGGGACCCCAGCCCAGAGCTCAGAGAGACACTGGTTTTGATTTCAGTCCGTGGGAAAGGCTTCTTGCACTGCAGGAAGCATTGCAGACCACAAGAGTGTGAAATACAGTAGTTTAGCTTATCACAGGGTGAAAAACCAGTAATTTTAGATTCCTAGCATTGAAGTGAATGGGAGCAAGATAGAGAATCTGGGACGTTGTCTTCTTCATTCTCCTTCCCTCACTCCATTTCAGCAGTGATGTGGCACAAAGTAGTTAGTGAGGATGGGGTCAGAGTAAAGATGACCTTTTTAGTAATAGTGATAGACATTGGTAAGAAATAGTAAATAAGGAATATGTAGCAATTAGTATAAAAGATAAGGACAGCCCTGAGACAGGGGGAGAGACGTGAGAAGTCCAAGCCGTGGCAAACATTTTGTTGGACGCTGAGAAAATTGTAAGATAAGAAACAATAAACAAAGTATGCAACCTTGAAAAATCTAAACTTGAAGACTCCGTCTCTTCCTTCAGTTTGGCACAGAGCTTTGCAGAGGGCCAGGACTCTAAAACCACCTGAATGCCCGGGAATTAAACCCGACAATACTTAGTTATGGCTCATACTTAGTTATGCAGGTGTTCAAAGTGCAAATTTTCAGCGGTCTTTTCTCTCAGATTCCCATGTGCAGCAATTCTCTAACATATCCTTGACCTCCTTAGAATATGATACAGACCAAAATAAGCAATTCATCTTGCTTGTAAATTAAGAAAAATATAAATAAGGATCAGAGAAGGTAATGGTACAGGACAGAATAGAAAACTGCTGGCTGTAGAAATGAAAGACTTCCGTTTTTCCGAGAGATTAACACAAGAGCAACATACACATGTTGATCAACTGTTTTTCAGTGCCTGCCACTTATGTTCAGGATAACACCCAAGATAAGAAAAGGACCAGATGAGCCTTTCAAAATTTATGGTACTGGCCAATGGAAAGAAAAACTGTTCAGTCAGACAGAGGAACTTGGATATTTTTGCCAGTCACTGTCCAGGCACCTTCCTGACCTGACAAGGACAATGATATTTGTCTGCTTTCTCAGAAAGTTCTCTGCTGTGTTAAAGCCACATTCAACACCTTAAGGCCTTTTGAGCTGTGAGAGTATATGTGAATGAAATAGCTGTATACACAAATGTAATTCTGTGGATATAGGATCACGTGTATTGGATTTGTTGTATTCTTTTACGTTGCCGCAATTTTTACAGGCAGATTAACACCCATATTAAACTCTTGAGAATGTAGCTTCATTGCTACCCAGCTACCCCAGCTGCTAACAGTGCTAAGACCATGGAAACAACCTCTCTAAACAAAACAAACAAACAAAGAAAACCATACAAACAAAAACCAAACCAACAAATACCCTCAAAATTCCCACCCAAAGAGACAAAACCAAAGCCCAAAAAGCTAACAAAATTTTTGATTAATTCTTTTCATTTTATGAACTGGTAGTGGGAGAAAACAAGAGCAGAAAGAAACCTTTGCAAGGGAATTCACATAGGCAAGCTAAATCTGAAATCAGTAAACATGAAAATGCTATGATGTTATCTTTTGCAGTCTCTTGTAGAGTAGAAATGCACTTTGAGGTAACAGCCATTACCATCTCTGTTTAATTAATCCCTTGATAAAAAAATTCTTTTACATTAAATAGCTATTTTATAGAACTTTACAGTGCAAAAACATTATTGTCTTTATCTCATTGCCCCCAACAAAAAGATTACATCAGGAAGGTAGTCTTTCTCCGCTCCTTGCCATTTAACACACTTCTATCGAAAAAGGTGTCTGACAATATATGTGGTGTGTTTACTTGAATGAAACTAGTTTGACTCACTGAACTTCAAGTGGTTGGATTTTGCAAAATAGTGCTAACTATTTTATGTATTTTGCATAAGATTAATAAAAATACATTCTGTGAAAATGTGAAGTCTGAGTGCTGAGGAGTTTCTTTAAGAGACCAAACAACTGCTGATGGCAAAAGGAAAGAGCCTGCTCTTTGGCCGGGGGTGGAAATATTGCTTTATTTGCCCAGGAGCTAGTTTTACTTCCTCTCCCATCCACGCCGGAGCCAGAGCCCTCAAAGCACCGCCCGTCCCAGGCTTTTTCCACAGGGGGCAGGGCCCAGAGGCAGGGACGAGACACCATCCAATCAGGGATAAAGTGGGAGTGGAACAGAGTTGGGTTACATTCCAGTGTGGGGCATGGGCGCAGCCCAGCACGGGCAAACTATATGATATAGTTTCCATGGGAAACCGAGGAAACATTACATATCAAATGAAACACAATATTAACCAAATTAATACACTGTAACATCTCCCTCTTTCTTATTAAATTGAGGAGGAGGAAGGCTCAGTCCGTGGAAGATACTCCGAGTTCGGACCTTGAGCACCTTTAAAGTTGCAGAAGTAAAATGACCTTTAGTGCAAATAAACTGCCTAGAAAAACACTCTTGGGGAATAATGATAATTATAAGGAGACGGTTCAGTGCTTTCTCCTCCTCCAGGCAGAACTGGCCACTTGTGGGGCCTCTGCAGGTGGCTTTGTGGTTTTTGGGATGAAAGGTTTCGCCCACTTGGCTGGCACCCACTTGGGACCTGAGGGAGTGGACACACAGGCGTACCCACGACCCCAGGTGATCAGATCATGAGGACCCTCTGTTTCCCTGGCTGCTGGATCCTTTACCATTACCAGAGGCTTTGCTTTCAGCTGCAGTTGGGAGTTCTCTCTGAAATGGCGCTCAATTGGTGGGTTAAGATTTTCAAATGTGCAATTTTAAAAGTTCAGAGTGAACAAGGCTTTGGAAAACTGGATTTGGAGTGTTTCTAATTTTAGAGACTGATGTTGTTGGCTGAGGACCCTTTTGAGATTTTGGTGGGTTCTTTCCACGATGGCCTGACCTGTCGGGGAGTAGAGGATGCCTGTTTTATGCTCTAATCCCCATTGCTGCAGGAAGCTTCTGAACTCCTTGGATATGTACATGGGTCCATTATCAGTTTTTATTGATTTGAGGATGCCCAGGAAGGAGAAAGCCTGTATTAGATGTTTCATGGCATCACTAGACTTCTCCCCTGAGTGGACAGAGGCATAGACAGTTCCAGAAAAGGTGTCTACAGATACATGGACATACCTTTGTCTACCAAAGGACATGATGTGTGTCACGTCTGTCTGCCATACCTCACAGCTGTTCCATCCCCTGGGGTTTGCTTCTGCACTTGGGGCTGGGAGTGCGTGTTGCTGGCACGAGGGACACAATTGCCCGAGCCTGCTCCCGAGTTAGGTGGAACTGGCGGACTGGGCCTGGTGCATTCTGGTGAAAAAGCTGATGGCTGATTTTGGCTTGTCCAAAGATGTCTGGGAGTGGGGCCATCTCCACAGGCACAGCAAGAGCATCAGCCCTTCTGTTGCCCTCAGCTATGAATCCTGGTAAGTTGGTGTGTGATCTGATGTGCATCACATAAAATTGTTGCTCTCGGTGGGAGATCAGATTTACTAGTTTTGAGAGCAAGTTGAAAAGTGCAGAATTGGAGACCTCACTCAGTACAGCTTGTTCAGCTCCAGATACTACACCTGCTACATAGGCCGAATCTGTGACCAAATTGAATGGTTCAGGAAGCTTTTCAAAAGCTCTAACAACTGCAGCCAACTCAGCTACCTGAGGCGATCCTTCCACCTCGACAATATCTTTTTCCCACTGCTGAGTTTGAGGATCTTTCCATGTTATTACTGATTTATGAGATGTTCCAGATGCATCTGCAAAAATGGTTAAGGCCTTTAAAGGCCTCCTGCTCTGAACACTTTTTAATGATAATTTGAACTGAATTTGTTCTCTAAATAATTTGTGAGGAGGCAGATGAATTGAAATTTGGGCTGTGTAGCTATCCAGAGCAAACTGCAAAGCTTCATTTTTATGAATTAGGTGGTCCAACATTGCTTTTGTGTTTGGCCCAAGTTTATCTCAATGGGGATGTGAATACTCTCAAAACCACATCCTACCAACTCCCTGATCCGGGTCCTGGCTTTCCGGATCAATTCTGCTACCAGTTCCTGTGGCCTGGTCATTCTTTTGGACCGGTGGTGACTGAGGAAAACCCACTCTATGATTAAGAGGGGATCCCTACAGTCTTTGTCCTTTTTTGATTTTTCCACTCTTTCCCACTGAAAAATCATCCCGTGTAAGTGTGGCACTTTGCCTAAAATGATGAATTTGAATGGCAAGTCTGATTTGCACCTGTTGGCCTGTCTGGTGGCCATACAGTCCTGTACCTTTTCTAGGGCTGCTTGTGCCTCTTGGGTGAGGGTCCTCGGAGAACTTAGCTCCTCTCCCCCTTTTAAAAGATTAAAGAGGGGGTCTAGGTCTTCAGTGGTCAGACCTAGACAAGGTCTTACCCAATTTAAGGACCCACACAAGTGCTGGACATCTGCTAAGGTCTTGATGTTATTTTTGACTACTAATTTTTGCAGCGCAATGGTCTGCTTACCAATCTCCAGACCCAGGTACTTCCAAGGTGGCATCCTTTGAATCTTTTCCTCCTGAAGCTCGAACCCTGCAGCAACCAAAGAATCGATTGTCAGGTCAAGCACGTGGGACAGTAAGTCATCATTGGGGGCACACACGAGCACATCATCCATGTAGTGCAGGATGATGGCTTCTCCTACAGCTGCACGCACTGGGGACAGCAGGGAAGAGAGGTACCACTGACAAATGGATGGCGAGTTTTTCATCCCTTGGCGAAGAAATTTCCAGTGGTATCTTTTCCTCGGGGCTTCTTGGTTGAGGATAGGGACCAAGAAGGCGAAACGTGGGGCATTGTCAGGGTGCAGAGGGATCTGGAAAAAACAATCTTTGATATCAATAATTGCCAAATTCCAGTTCTGGGGGAGCATCTCTGGGGATGGCATCCCTGGTTGGAGAGAACCCATGTCCTCAATGACGTTATTAATTTGACGGAGATCATGGAGGAGCCGCCACTTGCCTTTGTTTGCCTTTTTTATAACAAAGGCTGGGGAATTTCCACGGAGATGTGGTTTCCACAATGTGGCCTTTAGCTAGCTGTTCATTCACTAGCTCCTGAAGTGCCTTCAGTTTTTCTCTACTGAGCGGCCACTGCTCTACCCAGACTGGTGAATCAGTTTTCCAGTTGAGTTTCTGGGTAGGGCACTCTTCAGTGGCCACAGCCCGAAAAACCAGGGGGACATCTGGAATGCCAATTGTGACCCCCCACTGGGCCATCAGGTCTCTCCCCCACAAGGGCTCTGAATAATCTAAAACAAATGGACGCAGTGTAGCCAATTGTCCATTTGGCCCCTTAATTTGCACAACACTTTTTGATTGTTTTGCCCATTTCATCCCCCCCTACACCTTCTACGTGCCTGGCTACATTTTGCAGTTCCCAATGTGAGGGCCACATCTTTTCTGGTACAATCGTTATATCCATACCTGTGTCCAAAACTCCTTTGAGGTTTATTACTTCCCCACTGTGACAGACCTCACACCCTATTATGAGTTTGTCCCTCCCAATAACTCATGTCGGGCAAACCTCAAGGTGTTTGTTCCTTGTGCTGTTTTCAGGGAACGGGTCAGGTGCTGGAATTGCCTGAGCTATTATCTGCCCCTTTGGCAGAAACAAAGGTGGATGGACAGAGCACAGCCAGAGAACTACTTGTTTAGGGTTTGATGAGATGAGACCTGGAAGGATCTCGATCTCTCTCGGTGTGTACTTGGTGTCCCCAAGGATGACATACTTACTGCCAACATGTTGCCAGGAGCCTAGCACTTGTAGATCCCATGAACCTAAATGCCAGTCTGTGTCACTTAGGTGCAAGGATTCTGTCAGTTGTAACCTAAAAGGCTTTTGGAGACATTCTGTGGTTAGATAGGGTCTGCTCATGATCTGAAAGGGTCATATCTGCTGACTTCTGCTGAAAGGCAGAACTGGTTATAGCAGGATTATTTAATTTAACATTTGCATTTTCTAGTTTTTTCTCCCCCTTCCTTGGACTTGCCACATTTATGTCGGCACACTGGGCAAGCCGGCGCTCACATTTTAGTTTTTTGCAAAATTCCCATTGAACTCTTGAGACCTCCCACACCCATTGTCCCGAAAGTCCAGAAATTGCTTCTTTAAAGGGCATTGAGATGTCCAATGTCCAGCCTGATCACACCGGAGACACGTCGTTCTTCTCTTGGGTGGTGGCTGTGGCACAGGCACAGGGGGCATGGCGTCTGCTGTGGCAGCTCTTTGCGGTGGTCTGAATGCATCTCTGGAACTGTGATTAAGATGTGCTGTCATGAAAGGGACCTTCTGGGTACAAACATGCAGCATGCCATCTAAGGTTGGAGCCGGTTCCATGGGCAGGCTGAGGATGGCTGCCTTGTGTCGCAGTGTCCGAACCGCGCTGACCAGCGCAGCCACAGGCTAGCTCAGTGGGTCTCACTGCGGCAGCGTGGTAAGGTCAGGGTGGCAGGCTGGGCGAGCCGCCTCCTCCTTGTGGGGACTTGATTCCCCCTTACCAGCAACGGGCATGATGACGAAATAGCAACCGCGGCAGCTGAATGAAAGGCAGACTCCTTTAGGCAAGGTATAACGGTGTTTATTGCAGGGAGAGGGGCACGTGGCTCGGCACTCTCTGTCTCCCTGCCCAAAAGAGCCCAGATCAAAGCCTGACAGCCACTTATAAATGGGGGAGGGCTGACAACAGGTCACCAACCAGGGAACACGGGGGTGGTAACAGGGGTGTCAACCTTTGAACCATTAACAAATCACAGGAGGGTAGGAGGGGATTCCCCGGGCACCAGCCTACCACTCGACACCTCTCCTGGATCTTTCCAGAATCCAGGGAAGGGTCTTGAAGTAACAGACAGGGCGACCACGAGGATAGAGGGGGGATTGACAGCAACAGGTGCAGGGAAGGAATGAATGACAGAAAACGTCTGGTTATACAGTGGACTAAACAACCTAACTCCTAAGGGGAAAACCAATACAGAACACAGGGGTATACAGTGGACTCAACCATTATAAAAATAACTCAAAAATCTTACAAAAATAACTTACTAACTTAATAAAACAACTCTCACACCACCACAGGCTTGCACTGTTCGTTTGCATTGGTCAGTGCCATCTCCTCCAGGACCTGTTCCTGGGCTCCCTCATTCTTAACCTGTAACTCGATAGCTCGGGTTAATTGCTCAACAAACGTTACTAAAGGTTCTGATGGAAGCTGCTTTATTTTACTGTAAGGTTGGAAGGACCCATCGGGCTGGATTGAAAAGAATGCTCTGAAAGCAGTCTCTTTAATGCGCTCCAAAATAGCTAAAGGAATTTCCAGAACCTGCTTGAGTGCTGTGGCCCATTCACCATCACCACATAGATGTTCTAATCGAATTGGCATATTATTATTATCAACAACCGTTTCAGGATTTTGCCAAAGCTCCGGGAGTAAATCTCTTAATCTTTTTTCCATGTGGAGTCCCAAAGCCTAAACTGTGTGGACGAAAGGAGGGCAGAAAAAAGCTGCCGGAGGTCAAAGAAACAATAGGATTCCCTGCTAAATTTGCTTTTAAAAGGCTGTGAAAGTATTCACTTTGGCCTGAGCTTTGCATAGATCCTGAATCGCTTGTTGGGGGAAGGGGTCCCAATTACTGTGGACAGCACCCCCTCTTTTTGACCTGGGGTATGTGACAGGGGTGGCAGAAAAGCTGGGATCGCTTCCTACTTCCAGGTTCCACACCCCTCCCCCCCCCACCTCCCCGCCCAGGGCTTGGGAACTGGGACTGTGGGTGGGGAAACCGTGGGAAGCAGGGGCAGGGAGGGGCTGGAGGCTTGAGTCACACGGGGAGGAGTCGGAGGGCGGAGGTTTGAGGGTAGGGGGCAGAGTCAGAGGAGAGGGTGGTGCCAGGGGTGGCACCGAAGGGAGGGAGGGGTCTGTGGAGAAGAAGAGATTGCGAAAGGGATTGATGGAAGGTGGGACAGACAAAGAGAGAGGCTCCTTGTCACTCGAGAGCACATGCCTTCGGCCATTTTGGGGAACAAAGGAGTCCCCTCCATCGTGTGACCCCCCCCCTTCCGAACTAAGACTAGTTTGGGATTCACTAAGATGGACGTTTTGTGCACTCAACAGAAGTGCTTTTTGCATCAATTTACTGGGTTGCTGCATACTTTTACTTTTTAAACTGTGTCAGAAAAATGAAAATGCAGAACTTCGAAAACTCTGAGATTTTGTTTTATTTGCTAGAAGAAACAGTGCCCATTTATACACACCATATTTTTAGTAAGATTATAACATTATGTCATTCTTAGTTTCCTGCAGAAAAACAGAACTAATTAAAGACATCCTTATTAGGGTGACTCCATATAATGACTCCATAGTTTTCAGCTCAAAAATCTGCTTAGTGTCATCTTTATTGCTGAATTTTTGACCATCCAGACACAGACAAAAAAATTTGCAACTTCAAATCTGATTAATGAAATTTAGATTAATGACTAAAGAGGATAAAATTTCCTCATGCTGATGATCTAATTCTGTTTATAATTTGGTCTAAGGCCAGACTACACTTGTCATTCAACTTTATATCTTTCTAATGAGGAAGTCAATGTTTCAAAAAAAGTCAGGATTTAAAGTTGACGCTCATATATCAGATTTTGCTTGTACTTTTCAGAATATAATCACTGAACCTGGGAATCACAGAACTTTAGTGCTTGTCAAATATCTGCTATTTCCTAGACAACAGTAATCCTTTCTGAAGTCCAAAATGAGTGATTTTTTTTTTTTTTTTTTTTCATTCAAAACCTGGAAAGTTATGTGAAGTTGTCAATAGTAGAAAGTATTCAAGTATTGTAAATATGGACCACACATTTGAAAAAAAATAGAGCTGAGTTACAAAACGTAGCTCTGTAAAATTGCACAAAATTCCCTGTTCTGATCGCAAATAAGAAGATAGTTACATACAACATTTTTATCTTCATATATATTGCTTTAATAACATGTTTATCTACTTCAGAAATTTTGATTATTTCTGTGGAACATAAACATAAACCACTTAAAAATCTAGATTTTTTTTCCCCAGTTAAAAAAACCCACCCTATATATATATATATGTATGTATGTATGTGTGTGTGTATGTATGTATGTATGTGTATATATATATATGTGTGTGTGTGTGTGTGTGTGTGTGTGTATACACCTAAAATATGCCTGGATTTACTTTGACCTTTTAAATGAAAGGGTCATACAAGGTCAGTATGATTTCATGTCTTGTAACTCATTGTAACTGGAGGTAATATTCTTTCATTTTAGAAACAAATCTGAGTATTTAACAATTAACTCTTTAAACAATGTTATTTTGTTGGTCACGTGCAGGGAGGGAAATGCCAGACTGCAAGAATACAAAAAAGATGAATTGCCCAACTCACATGATACGTCAATTGCATAACGAGAAAAAAAAAAAAAAAAAAATCTATAACACTCTTCCAAGCCTTTGTTTCATTTTCAGACACATTATTCACCTTGAAAAGTGCTTGAGTTGGGAGTACTTCTGGATTTTTTTTAAATTACATTCACAATAATAATAAAAAGTAATTTTCTTATGGCTCACAGAAAGCCGTGTGTATTTTCCAGGATTAAACTGTTCAGCGAAAGTCAAAAAATAAGTATATATATCTTCTTCCACTTCTTAACAAAATAAATAAAGGTGAATGAATGGAGGAAATCTGTTGCCTTCTAACATTTAGAATGAGATTCTGAGTGGAAAAAAATGGGAGTATTTGGTAAAGTTGTTTGTAAATGAAGAGCAATGCTCCAATATTTACAGTACAAAAATGGACCTAAGAGGATCAAAAAAGAGATGTGGATGAAGGACATGCTAGAATGGACCTGGGATTTTTCAAAAACTAAATGTTAAACTGCATCCAAAAATGATACAGAAATTGGCAAAAATATTGCTAAACCAATTTTGATTAAGGTTCCAATAAACAGTTCTTGCAATTTTTGGAGGTTCAGACAGGATGTAAGGTGGATGCTTGCCATATAAATGAATTATTCATGTTAAGGGAGGGTATCTTGGCATAAACACTCTATCTCAACCACAGTGCATAGGCGGCTGGAATGAGTAATTGCATTTCTTCTTTGAAAAAAAGGTTATGCTTCTTGTCTTAGGGCTAATAGAAATCTTTTAGCTTAGCGATAGAAAAAATAGGGTTTTTTTTCAGGGTTTATGTAGGCCAGCCCTGAGGATGCTCATAATAAGGCTATAGGTTAACTGGAAGAGGGAAAAATGGACATTTGAATTATTAATCAAAATTACAAGAATTAGTGCAGAGATTAAACAAGAATTTACATGTTTTCCAGCCTTTAGAAAACTAGTACACTTTATGAAAGGTTTTCTTCTGCTGTGATTGACAAATTCCTCTTCAGGAGAGTGAGAGAAAATTATGTTTAAGGACAGAGGGAACAATTTAATAAGTGCTTAAGGGCAAGAGATGAAGATGAGATGTTTGCTACAGAAGAAACAGGTAACTACTGTTAGAACTCTTTTCTCTTTCAAGTAAGTTTGTCAATTGATAATATTTGCCATGCTAGATATTAGTAAAAATAAAAAATTCTTATAAAATTTTTGGTAAATTTTCCAAAGATGGTCATGTAGCCAGGGTATATTTTTTTTCTTTCTTTCTTTCTTTCTTTTTTTCTTTTTTTTTTTTTTCTTTTTTTATTTTTTCTTTCTATAATAAATAAATGAAGGAAATATGTTTAAATATGTTGAATTTTATTTGTTTGTTTGTGTCCATAGAATATTTTACTGCATGCATTTTAGCTTTAGGAGAATGGAAAATGTCAAATCTAATTGCCACTGATTCAGCTGGAAGATCATTTGCCATTCTCTTTTATGTCTAATGGAAGGACTGGGGGAAATGCTCTGCAAGGACCTCTGAATTTGTATTCTTAATGTATTCTTATGTTTAAAAATGACTAAAATCTTCACCTTTGAGTTAAATGGAACACTCCTTGAGAAAACTGAAATATTTCAATACTTCAATACTTCTCTGAACACAAGCACTTCCAGCCTTTCTGTGTTTTTCTTTATTAATCCTTTACTGACCTAAAAGACAACATTTTAAATACAGAGGAATAGCTAAAGATTAACATTTAAAAAGGCATATAGTCAGGTGTTGTGACTAACTGACTGGGATAGATTTACAGAGTAAAGGAGTATTTGGGACAATGACTTCTGTTAAAAGTAAATGATATGGTTTGTGAAACGTAAAGGATCTATTTTCTTCCCAGTGCATAGAAATTTATATACAGAGCTCCTTTCACAACAAATAAAGGAACTTGTCTATCTAAAACCTTGCACACACTTCTGAAACTGTACCAGATATTGTTGGCAGAAGATGCCAACTTTGATGATTTGATCTCTGAAATTAAAATAAGATTTAAAGTGTTTCTGCAGCTGGATTTTCCTTCTGTTCATATTGTAGCCATCAGGTAGTAGTCATTGTCACAGCTAAATGACCTATTTGCAATAAAAAGATAGTTTGCTCTTTTTATTTTTTTTCACATTATATAAATGAAGACCTGCTTTTTGCAGAGGTGCATATAGAATTATATTTTGAGTGTTGCAACCTTGCTTACATTATCTTCTGCTATTTTCAAGTTAAATCTGATCTTGTCTGAAAACAAGGTTTTCTAGTAGGTATAGTCAAAAGATGTCATGTCTTATACAGAACAATACTGTCTTTCTCCGAGTCTAGAACTCAGAGAAAGCAGTCTTAGGAGTCTTAGGAGCACTGAAAAATGGTAAGGAAGAAATAAATCATAGAATCATAGATTCATTTAGTTAGAAAATGATCCAAGATCATTTCTCCAAGATCATTGAGCCCAAACTTTGAGCAATCAACACATTGTCAAGCACACCACGGTGTTAGGTGTCACACACAGTCACTTTCTGAAAAAACCCAGGGAATGTTGCTTCCATCACCTTCCTGGACACCCTAGTCCAGTGCTTGATAACTTTTCAGGGAAGAAATTCCTCCTGATTTTAACCTGAGCATCCCCTGGTGCAGATTGAGGCCATTTTCTGCTGTCCTCTCAGTTGTTACCTGAGAGAAGAATCTGACTTCTACATGGCTATGTCCTCCTTTCAGGTGCTTGTGGAAAGTGGTAAGGTCTCTATTGAAGCTTGTTTTCTCCAGGCTAACATTCCCATCTTCTTCAGTGCCTTCTCATCAGCTTCTGTTGCCCCTCCCCAGTTCCACTGCCCTTCTCTGGACACTCTCCAGCACCTCAATGTCTTCCTTGAGCTGAGGGGCTCAGGACTGGGCATAGGATTTGAGGTGTGGCCTCACCAGGGCTGGCTCCTAGGGGACGCTCACTGTTCTGGTCCTGGCAGACACAGTATTGCTGATACAGGCCAGGATGCCACTGGCCTTTTTGGCCACCTGGGCAGATTCCTGCCTCATGTTCAGCTGCTGTCAGCTTGCAGCCCCAGGCCCTTTTCTGCTGGGCAACTTTGCAGCCACTCTTTGTCAAGCCTGTGGTGTTGCATGGGATTTTTGTGATCAGAGTGCAGGATACGACACCTGGTCTAGCTGAACTAGCTTGTTGAATTGGGTCCTTTAATACCTTAGCAGTTTCTGGTGTGTTATTAATAAATTTTCTTGAAGCTCTATAAATATGTAGGTCTGCCAAAGCAGCATTTCAGGTCTCTGCCTCTGTCCTAGCTTTGTACCATTGTAGTCCTCCTTCAGCAGTCACCAGTGCCCTCCCATCCAGGAACAGATTTCCATACTGCCTCAGAAAATTTAATCCCTTTACAACATAAGAGTGGAAGAAAACTATTATCTACTGGTTTTGAGCCATTTCAAAATTATCAGTAGTAAACGGGATTCCACAGAATTCTCTGGGACAGAAAAAATAGAAGTGAAAGCCTTCCCCCTTTAGCTATTTGCAGACATGCAGTCACTGAAATTCTATACCCGACACCTCTCTAATTTCTCTTGTCTAAAGCTTCTTGTCTGCTGAAGACCGTCTGACAAGGCAGACAGAGATGCAGCATTCTTAATATCTGTTTAAAGTAATCAGAGGCAAATCTTACGATTTGTAATATGCATTGTAAATCATAGAAAGAAAATGTGAAGCCAGGCTGCAGATTAATCAGGCAAAAGGTGTAACTAATCAAACTGTGATTCCTGTGATGTTTACTGGAGCATCATGTTTAGTTCTAAATCAGAAATCCCAATCAATAAATATCACAGAACTGAGGGTCCATCTGCGTTTCTGTATCCAGATTAAGTGATAGGGCAGCGCTCTGGTTGTAATGTTGTGAAACCTGTTAGCTGGGCAGTTTGTCTGTATGTAATCTGTCAAGGGAGAACTGTGAATTTGCCTGAATTGCAAAACTTCATGGTTTACAATTTTAAATGTGTCCTGTTAAACAGTCATGATTTGCTTTCCTGATATTATTTGTTTGATCCATTACACTTGTTCCTTACCTTTTATTCCAAAGTCTTTATTTCTTTCTTTTAGAATTCCTTACTGTGGGTACCAAATCAGCAAAATGGACTTCATCTTATCTGAGTGTGTGTTATCTCTCTTCCCCTAACTTGAGAGCAAATTACATCATTATGCTTAGGAGCTTTCTGGTAGCCAGCTGAATAATTATGAGTGCTACTGTCACTGACAAGGGCTGCATGCTGAAACAAAATATGGTAACTGAAAAAAACCATTGTGAATGAGGTTGTAAGGTTTAATTATATAGGTGGAAATGTAGTTTTTGAACTTCTGACATCTGCCACTGGTCTCTATGAATGTTGGATCAGATGGAAACTGCCTAAAGATCTCTAGATTTGCCTCAGTTATTAGATTACTTGTATCAGTAAATTAGATGGTAGGATGCTAAGGACCCAGATGCCCATGACTCTTTTGCCCTGACATTTGTGTTGTGTGTAGGTAGAGATGGTCTCTGGGACAATTTGCAGGATGAAAACTGCCTCCTGAAAGCCCAGGTGATTGTGCTATGCCAGAACAAAAGCTTGATATCTTTCCTCTTGGAAACCTCCTGGGTATAGCACTGAAACTTTTGAGATGATTTGTTTTCCAGGCAAGAGAATATTTATGTTCCAGCATTGGCATTTATTGATGGCAGTTTCTCTGCTGGTGGATCCTGCATACTTTGTCCTGGGTTTCAAGGCAAAGACACTCATGGGAAGCCAAGACATAGCTTGTTGGAGGAGGCAGAGAAGGAGAGAAGAAAAAGGCCAAGGCTAAAGGAAGAACCAAGTTGAAATATCACGCTTCAGTCAAACTCTTTGCATGGCATGTTTTCTTTCTTTCAGAAATTCTTTTATGATCCTGCCTTTTGCTTGTGCAATCTGCGCCTTCATGGCAGCCACAAAGTAAAGGCAACAATAGTCTTTAGTGTGCAATACTCTATTAGCATGGGTTTCTGCCAAGAGCAGTCACCAGGAGGGCTTTTCTGAGCTACTCAGCTGGTAAACAGAACCTTTACATAACCTTTAGTCAGTTGATGATACATTAACATTTTGACAGCTGATTTAATGAACTCTGCTGGGCTTATTAAACAATGCAGGTGGTGAGATCTGTATGTTTTGTAGAGGAAGGGCTTGGCACAATCAAATGTAATTGAATGGAACTATTTTCTTGTTTTGGTGCTTGAAGAACCAAAATACATGTCTTAGAATTCCACACAGATAATGTGTATAGATAGATAACCTATCCAGGACATATCTTTTTCTCCAATAATGATAAGAAAAATTAAATTAGTCTAGGCTGTTGTGCTAACCTAATTCACTGACCTTTAATTTGAAACACACTTTATTTTCAGCAAGGAAAACTAGGATATGTGTTTCTGCCTGGGGACTGGAGAGTATTAAGAACATCTGTAGAGACTAGATCCTCTCTGATGTGGCCAGGATCTGGAATCACCCTTGCACCTGTGGTTTTGGCATGTTGAGGTGATGTTGCTAGCAGTCAGCTAGGAGAGCTGAAGAGGCACTCATATCTTCAGTGTCTGTGGAGGATTTGTAAGTAAAGAGTAGGGATAGATGAAGGCTGTGGGCCCTCGTTTTTTTAATTCTACTGAATTCTCCAGAATTCTCAGAATTCTCCAGTAGTAATTCTCCAAGAATTCTACTGAATTACTCAGAAAATAGAGCAAGTAAAAAATTCTAGACTACAAAAAAGTCTGCATCTCTTCTATACAGCTTGAAGTGGCTCTAACAAAATTAGTAGTACTTCAGACAGAGCTTCTTTAAAGATGCTTTTAACAAAGTGAATTCTTGCTTGAAATTACCCCAGCTGTATATTCTAAGATGTACTGCTATATAGTCCTCTTAAAAGAGATGGATACTTTTCAGTCTTTTTTTTATGTTTTATTTTTATGCACATGTGTATGTGTAGATGGATATATATATATATATATATCTCTATAAAAATTAAAAGTCCTGTATCTCAGCAGTTTTATACATTTATTCACTCTCTTTTTCCCTCTCTATAATGTCACTAGATATAGCTTAGCTTATGTTGCAGTCTTCCAAAGCAAGGCCTGTATTTATTCTTTTCTTTTTCTTCAGTTTCATATTGTTAAAAATGTGTAGCTGTATTTTAAGTGATATCCTAATTATTTTTTTTCTCCTAAAGGTATACCTTTTTTAGACAAATTTTCCATCACAAAAATTATTAAACAATCTTGATTTATTCTCCTGTAGTTATCCTCCTTTAAGTATTCACCTCTCTTCCATAAATAAGCTTTTAAAATGGATGCTACTATATTTGATTTTCTGGATATTAAGAACTAATAACGACATGTGGACAGTTTTACGAGAAAATTGCATGTTTGCTATGTAAGCCACTTTTGCTGTTCTAGCTGTATTTATTTTGAATTACTGAGATTTTTATAGCTGATTGATTCTCTGGAGAATTCTCCTCGTGTAGGTAATTTGGATTTCACACTTTTTTTTTTAGAGAAAAGAAATAGGCAGGGAATATTCACATCAAATATCTGTTATCTTCTCTCCAGTCTCTATTAAAAATTGGAAAATATTCTTCTTCCTATGGTTTCTGTCTCTCTTCACTTATTTATTTTTAAAGCCCAGAAAGGAAAAGCAAATATGAGGGATTCTTATTTCTATGAAAATTTGGAGTAACTCGATTTGGCATGTATCTGGTTAAGCAATATTATATATAAATTATTAGAAAAAGAACTGTAAGGTTAAATAATTTGGTCTTATAAATTGGAAAAAGGAAGGTTGAGTTTTCTTGTAGAAACATTTCTGTTCCCTCACCACATATCATAGTTCCTTCCTGAATACTCTGATTTGATTTTAATTAAATTAGTGATTATTTTTTCATTAGAAACTCTAGATTCATTTAACAGCAGACTAGAAATACCTGAGTATATGTGTCAGGCTGTAAATTTAGTATTAAAATCAGAAACTGAGTAATTGTACCAGGAGGAATTGATAATTTTGAAATGTTACTATTTTACAGGCTGTAGCACAGGTCAGACATAGAAATCATAGCACACATTGTTGATATACACCTCTCCTTTGTCCCAGAAAAATGAGAAATTTCAGGGTGAGCAGCGGTGGGCAGAAACTGGAAGAAGCCTAAGAATGGACTGAGACGAGGTCTTCTGTTCCTGGCTCTTTCGAGTACATCTGTATTTTGGCAGCAATTCACATAGAAAATGAAAAATAAAGGATAAAACTCCCAACAGTCTTACATTAAGCTCAGAATAACTTAAAGGCAAAAGCTGCTAAACCCAACATTTGCCAGGGCATCTTCTTACTCAGTCTTTGCTAGGGATCTACTACAGCAAATCTTAAAAGGAATAGAAGGCAACATCTTTTGATTATTTGTACGTCACTGAGCATATCTGTAATTTCCACTCCTCTCAGATATAAAGGCAACCCTCTAGTTTAATTCCTAGGTTACATGATTGCTCTTTCAAGCTGATTTTTTGAGTAGTTCCACCAAAGTGTTCAACAAGAAATATCTCATGACAGGACCAGTGTTAAGATCACAGTTAGCCTCAATGGTAATCATTTCTGCTTATTTCAGCTACTTGTGAAAATACTTTATGTTACTATACACAGGAAGACTGAAGTGCTGTCTCACTCTTGGAAGAGGAGAAAGGAAGTGAAATGAAAGATATTTTTGTGGGAAATACAATGGTAGAAAACTAGTGAAAATCAGTATTATAAGAAGAGGTGAATTTACAGCAAAATGAAAATACCTTCTGTTCTTGTAAAAGGACCTACAAATTTTCTTGAAGTCTTTGTTCTATTAAATATGGAGAACTCTAGAAGAGGATGTGTGAAGTATGAAGGATTTTGAACCCATGAGCCATAGAAACTCTGTGTTTGTCACACTGCTGACTGTCTCTTCAACAGAAATGTTTCATCTCTTGCCCTTCAGACACCTGAGTTTTGAACTTACCATCCCAGATTTATGAGTAAAGCTTCATATATATGGACTAAACACTGGTCAAAAGACATTCACATTGGGCTTTCCCAATCACAAGACATTAAAAAGAAACCCACAAACAGCCTCCTAGGTGTGTTATAGCCTTCCAAAAAGCAGGGACTAAATTATTACACCACCTTATGTACAGTGGCACTGTGGGGTACTGTAAAATTTCTTTGCCAGTCAAACAATGATTGGACCTGAATTAATGTGAATACTTTAAAATCCTGACCTGATTTGGGTTAAAATTCAATTGAAAAAATGAATGTATGATGTGACACAAGAGTCTAATTTTAATTATATTAATAACATAATCTGAAAGTGAAAGGATTAATTTTTAAGAAAATAAACCTTTTAAATTCTAAATTGAAATTCACTTAATACATTATAGTCTCAAAAAGAATAGGCTGTGCTACTACAACACATATCTTCATCACTGAGGTAATTAATTAAAATGCATTTTTCCCACAACATGAAGAGTTATCTGACTACTAGTTCCTCTAGGAGACCATAATTTTGAAACAATATGTTCTACTAGTACTTTAAAAATCTCCTTCAATCCCTGCTATTTATCCCCCAACATACTGAATAAATAATAGAAGTTAGGTGTTTTTGTTTGTTTGTTTGTTTTTTTGTTTCTTTTAATTCCTATATTGCTTTGAAATCAGCTGCATCTTGGGAGAAGTCCCATTTCCTTCTGAAAGAAATTAATTTTTCAGCTGCTATCACTATATAACTTTGGGGATGGGATAACCTACTGGGATACTGCCCATGTAATGTTTTCCTAGCCTTTAGAAAGGAGCCTCTCTAAAGCAGTGGACACATACAGAGGACTGTAACATTTCCTAATCAAACTAATTGATTAATTTAATTATTTAAGTAGTTGTGTCAATGGATTTCAGGAGACTCTTGAATACCAAAGATTTTTCTTTCCCTCCCTCATTTTGTTATAATCTTCAACCTTTTCCACTTCTTTGGAAATTGAGCAGAATTTATAAATGAATCTTGGAAATTAAATATCTAAGGAAAAGTAAAAAAAAAAAATTTGAAAAATTTCTTCCAAACTTGCTTTGAATTTTCTGAAAATGTCAGCCATCTTACTTTTAAAATGAGTTGAGGGTGTTTAGCTCAAGTATTGTAACTGTAACTAGATAGATAGATAGATAGATAGATTGATCGATAGATAGATAGATAGATCTCATTCTCCTCTATCATTCCAGGAGGAGAGAAATTTATCTTAAAATTTGCAGTTGAAAAATAATACCATAAAATTATAAATACTCCTGGTAATCCATGCAATCCATGCAATAATGCAATTTTTCCATCCAGATTCCATTTTAAGAGAAAAAAGCTAAATATCTGCACACATTTTACATGGGACTATAACTGATAATATTGAGTGTAAGAAGGTAATTTACAGGTTTGTGGAAGTTTTATACTTGAAGTCAAAATGTAAACATGCACTGTTATAAAGCATGTCTCTTTTCATATATTATATGCTAGTGCTGAAAAGCTATGACATCCTTATAAAGTGAATACTTCCCATGATTACTCTCCTGTTAATGAAAGGAAGAATACGCCTCTCAAGAGAACACAATATATTCCTGTAAGAATTGCAGAATTCATGCCTCTTCTTTCATGATAAATTACATAATAGTGCAACATTCATTTCTTCTGGGCACCACCCTTTGTTTATTACCTAGAAGAGTAAGTTCACTAATAAGGAACTAGGTCATTTGGCTTCAAGAGAGTGGTTCAGTTTTGCTGCCAAAATGCAAAATGGTTGTCTCTATTGTGGTTTAACATAGCTGTGATTTTTTTTAATCATAACAATCCTAGGTGTATGTGAAAGTAAAATCAGTACTGTGGTGGCCTTGAGATTACTTCATACCCTCTTTCCAAAGTAAGTGGTAGGTTTAATCCTCAATAGAATCTACAAAAGACACAACTGGGTGGATCCCTGCTGAAGCTTCTAGTGATAGTACGAACCTTATTTCTGGGAATACTTTTCACTAAGGCTCTTGTGAGAGTCAAAACTAAGAACTTCCAAATAGAAGATCTCAGTAATCATACAAGTTTGATTAGTGGCATCAGAAGAGTTAATTAAGGTGTCTCAGGTAAAGGAACTATATGAAGGTCTGCATACATCTAAGGGAGAGAATCTATAGTCCAAATGGTAGAAAAAGAAATTTTAAAACTCCTTCAGCTAATCATAGATCAGCTGTCTGAAACAATGCTTAGTTGGTGTTTCTTGTCAACTCTGATCAAAATAGAAATCTTCATCATGCAGTAGGGTTTGTGTGAGGTTGAAAAAAATACAGAACATTTTGTCATGATTTCTATTATTTTTATTTTCATTTTTAAATAGGAAGGTGAGACATTGTGTCTCAGGATTACAAGAAATCAGAGGGAGAATGCAGATCCTTAAACCCAAATTCTTAAAATACCAGAAAGGATTTCAGTCTCTAAATAAATCAGAATAGATTAGCAGAAGGTCATAGTTGCTCCAGTTCAAACAAATCAAATTCAATCTTCTGATTACTTGCTTTATGTAATTTGAACAATCTTTAATATAGTTACATGGATTAATTTAAATCACTGCTGATCCATTCATACCTATGGAGTAAGACATTACCTTTTATAGGAGTAAACAAGCACAAGATCAATAATTTCTCTCTTGGTGGGTTTGGGAAGTCCTTCTCTCACATGGTCTTTGTTTTAAATTTTTGGGATCATCTATCTCATGGTTACTCAGGTTGCATTTTCAGTTTTACCAAATATTCTATTCTATTCTATTCTATTCTATTCTATTCTATTCTATTCTATTCTATTCTATTCTATTCTATTCTATGCTATTCTATTCTATGCTATTCTATGCTATTCTATTCTATGCTATTCTATGCTATTCTATTCTACATTATATATATTATGTAATACAATACTTTTCTTGCTTCAGGTTTTTTTTTTTTTTTTTTTTTCTCCCTGGTACACTTTTTAGCTCAATTTTTAGTTGCTTTTTATTTCACCTTGAAAATCTTTCTCTCATTATAGCATTACACATTCCCGCAATATTTACATTTTCTGATTAATTTTCTCACCTTCCCACATGGGAAGGAATCCACAGCTTCCATTGCCAACTTCTTAATTTTTATATGTTTGTAAGGTCATTTATTATTTATCATTTCACTGTATGTTTTATTTTTCATTCATTTTCATCACCACATTTTCAATATTTTTCATTTATTCCCTTGTTCTGAGCTTTTATGCAGCCTCTTTGAAGTGCTGATTCTCATTCCTCTCTCATTTATTTTTTCTCTCTGTTTATCCAGTTATAAACAGTGGTCACTTATTTATTTAAATTTGTCAAGTTATTTCTAATCTGTACTTGTTATGACAATAACAAAATCCCAACAGTTTTTAAAAACTGTATGTGCATTTGTAATTTACATGTGCTTTGCATTTATTTCTCACAAAAAAACTCTGAAACAATGTAAAGCTAAGCATAATCTTTGTGTAACCAAAACACATCAGGGATACTATAAAGTAAAATTTATTTGAAAGATCATTCAGTCAACTTTAGGGTGTCTGAACTTATCACAAAAATAGTACTGTTTTATCAGAACTGTTTAATATATCTGTGTTGTCTTTATTTTTGGAACCTAATTGAAGGCCATGTAGTTGTTGAAAATGTGCAGAGCACGTTTGTTCTTGTAAATACTATATCTGATTGCCATATCTAATGTAAATAGTTTCCTGGGCCTTTCCTATTCATGGATGTTACAAATTTCATGGAGCTAAAATGTTTCATACACAGTGAGCCATTGGCCAAACATATGCATATATTACGATTTCCAAATATTATGGAATGATCTAGTAACAAACTCCTAAAAGTGTACTGAGATAGAACAACATATTGGTTTTACCAGAGGAAAAGGCTAGATTTCATCTTTTTACTGTTTTTAAAATGGCTCTGTATTTTGATATATTTGACTTCTATCTCATATAATAAAGCACGTGATTATATTTCTCTTTTCTTGGGTATAAGGCTATCAAACTGCCTTGACTGCTTAGGGTAAACAGAGTTACTTAGTCTGGTATGTTTCTAGGAGTGGATCACTGGAGTCATGCCCAAATTTCTTTTGTCTATTTGTCTCATTGACAAATGAGACTACATTGTGTCTCAAGTATTCACAATGAATATAGCAGCTTATGACCGAAAAGGTTATCTGGCTGCAGATTTACTACCAGAAGCTGCAAACATTTTCCATTTAAATAGGCTTTTAAAGATAGATTCCAGTTTCCTTTCTTTGCCTAGTTCTCTTGTATTCTCTTTAGTTAGAACCTCATCCATACCTGTGTCTACAAAACCCACATGTATTAAATGAATAAACTAGAGAGGTTATTCAATTTGTGTTCATTTTGCAATGCCTTTACTTGGCACTTTTCAATCAGGCAAAACATCTTATTATTTCAGAAGACTGAGGAGATGCTAAAGGACTGAGGCTGCATTTCAAAGAAATATTTCTAATTTTTAATTTTCTTCTGTACCTTGAATTAGTGTGTAGAACTTGCCAAGGGAGCAAAGTGGAAGACTTATGCCAGCACTGAATGAAATAGTGGATATGTATTTGGCTTAATAGAGAGTTAATTCTAACACAGTACATTAAGCTGGTGGGCTTTAAAGCAAAGCCAACATGTCCATTCCCAGTGTCATTGAATAACCTTAAAAATTAAAGACCGAGAAGTTTCAGATGCCTGAGTGCAATTAATTATCTACCTGATGTGTGCTACAATGGCATTTGCAAGGAACTAGAGCCAAAGACTCACCCTTTCCTTTGGTTTAAGATGGAAATAACTGATATATCCTATTTTGACCCTCCACGTATTTGAACTTAGAAAGAGAAGCCTGATAATACTTGGAAATTTCATTGCCAAAGCCTAAAATGATATTGTCGTGGCCAGGCTTAAATTCTCCTTAACCACTGCAAAAACTGCTACTAAATTTTCTTACCGAAAATATATTCTGAACAAGGGAGTTTTATGAGCTTAGTAAAAGTCATCCATGAGTTTAAGTATCTTACTTTCAAAATAAGCTTTCAGTAACTCTTCATCTGTGAATGCTTTATTAATATATTCATTTTGCAAAGTATTCTACAACTAAGTTCCATAACAGTTTTGTCAATAGAATATCATTTTACTCATCATTCTGTCAACAAAGAGGCAACAGAATATAATCTTTTTGTCCACTGAACTAAACTGCAGAATCTTTTTGCATATGCATAGCAAATACAGAATGTTTACTCACTGAAAATATTATATCTTCTCTGAATAAATTGTGATTGAATATTGATAGTTTAAAATAAAGTTAAATTCTACAAAACATCTTTGACTTAGCACTTTTGCCCAAATGAGATCAGTGCTGAAACATCCCTAGTTCTGTCTCTGTGTCCTGGCACAGGGTGTGGTGGTGCGCAGTTTGTTTTATTTGTTTTATGTAAATTTATACAGTTTTGTGTAATGGTTTGTTCCTTGTACCCCCTATTTCTGTTATGGTTCAGACCTGTTTACCAGAAAGTGCTCCTAGTTCGTTTCTTGTCAATCATCCCTTCCCCCTTATCCCGGGTTGTCAATCCCCTCTCTCTCCCATTGGGTTCCCTGTCTATCACTCTAGGACCCTTCCCTGGCTTCTGGAAAGCTCCAGGGAGGGCGTCGAGTGATAGGTTGGGGCCCTGGAAATCCCCTCCCAGTGTTTTGTGGTTGGTCCCCTGTTCTGTGGTTTACACCCCTGGTTACACCCCCAAGTTCTGTAATTGGCTGACGGGTTGTCGCCACCCCGGTTTCCACCCCCCCTTAAAAGTTGCTGCACGCCTGCTCTCAGGGCTCTTCTGGGCAGCAGGACAGAGAGTGCGGAGCTCCGTGCTCCCTCTCCCCTCAATAAAACCTTGTTGTACCCTGTCCAGAGGAGTCAGCCTTTTGTTCGGTTGCCGTGGTTGCTGTATCATCGTCGTGCCCCTCGCTGGTGTGGGGGATCCAAGTCCCCACAGGGAGGAGGTGCCTTGCCCAGCCTGCCACCCCGACCTTCCAACGTTGCCGCAGTGGGAACCAACAGAGCTCGCCTGTGGCTGCGCTGGGCAGCGCTTTTAGGACACTGCAACAACAGGGATTTGGGATACTTGTTTGAGACAGTAAATTTTCTCCTGAATTTTCAATAGGCAATTGCTACAAGTTATTTTTTTGGTTTTTTTGTGGGATTTTTTTTTTCTTTGTTGTTTCATTGGTTGGTTGGTTGTTTGGGTTGTTGTTTTTGTTGTTGTTGTTTTGTTTTGTTTTGTGTTTTGTTTTTTGTTTTTTGTTTTTTATATATAAATATTTCCTGGGAAGAAGAAGCTGGATGGGCTGATAACAATTTTACCAGTACCTTAAGTTTTACTGCTCTGTTCATTTCTGTTTTGATGTGTAAGTGGTAGGGTACAGATTCCAGAAACCTGGACTTTCACTTTTCATGTTACATGTTGTGGTGCAAGTAAATGTCATAATAACTTTTTTTTTTTTTCCCCCCAAGTATGGCTTTCTAGCTGATGACACATTTTAAATTCCTCTGTGTTGCCAACTTAATTCTTTCATTGGCTCTCTTGATTCCACAACATTGCTGTGAAGAATGTGTACTGGAGTGAAAACAATGACAAAATTAATGCAAAATTGTTACTCCCTCCTTATGTCACTTTATAATACTGCTGTATTGAAGAGATGGACATCTCGATTACATGGAAACCTTTTTCATCCCTTACACTCTGACTGAATGGTGGGAGCAGAACTGGTTTACAGTTATTTGTAGAGAGGACTGGAGGTAAGCATATTGAGTACAGGTGATTCAACTTTTCTTTCTAAGTTTTTCACTATGGCCTCATAACTTTATGTAGTTCTCTTTAGTGTGTCTCCAGTTCATGGTGTTCAGTGAAGAACCTGGAAATCTATGGAAAAATTGTTTTATCACATGTTGTTATCATACTACAGGATTATAGGATTTTGTCAGCATGGCATCTGAATCAACTTTCTAAAATGAGTATTAATCTAGAGAAGAATCGGTAACATGTTCTTGGTTTGTTTGATTTTTTTTTTTTTTTTTTTTTTTTTTTTTTTTTAGTACACAGAAGAGTGTCCATCAATAGTTCTGTACCTTTTTCCTTTCAACATGCAGAAAGAACAATTGCTGGGAAATGTCATTACACTGAGAGAATTGATGGTTTTTTTGAAAATTAATTACTGCAGTGATAACTAAGTGTTTGGATGCAATGACTGATATTACATCAGTTAAAAAAAACTACCGTTAAAGTGGAAAAAGGAACTTCCGTTAAAGGGGATAAAAATAATCTATTTAGATTGTTCTCCTTTTTGCGGTGGTCATACTTCTCTTTTTAGGCCTGAATATAATTTTATTTTCCCATTCTGCATGTAGATTTGATACATATAATTTCTTTTCATGTTACATACATCACAGGTACACATGCTACCCAGTTTAGTTTCTTCCTGCAATAAAGGAGTGATTGGAAAAAGGGACATGGAGTGGTTTTATGTCAAACGATGCCCCTGAAATTCCCATCACTGAAGCTAAAAAGCAGCTCACAAATTCTTCACTGGACAACTGTTGTTCATATGTTGTCAAGATGTCTGTGTTGCCAGTATCTTTTCCCCAGAATTCAAGTAGTTAAGGTAATGATGTTTTCTTATACTGTAAGAGATAGTGTATTTCCTAGTACAGGTAACAGCTAGGAGTTTTTACAAAATTGCAAAGCATCTTTTGCCTCAGTGAATTCTTGAAATTTACTGTGAGGAATAAAAATTGACAGAACCCTAAACTACAGAAATTGATTTTATATTTTGTCTAAATTCCTGTTTTCTAACTTATGATTATTATATATTTACATGCCTATTTATATGTACACACAGATATAAAGATTCCCACTGACTTATGTGAACATCTTAAGCTGTATAGCTACCAACATATGGGAAGGAAAACAGCCATATTTCTTTACTCTTCTGATGTTTTTGTATTACAGAAGATTCACAACTTCCAAACACAAATTTCTTTCTCTCTTGCTATTTTTTTTAATTCACTGATCTGCCATGTTTGTGAAAGAGGCTGTTTGGCTTCTTGGCACAAAGCTTTTCCTTGTGTATCTGCAAAAATAATGCTTTTATTCCACAGCATCACCCTATAGGGCCATAAAATTCCATATATATATGTTTGTGTTTGTCAGGCACGAAAACAATGTGTGTTTGTATCTGCACATCTGGAGTGGAGGTTGTGTGGGGGATGCTCTCCACTGAAATAACATCCAATTCTGAAAACATAAGATATAGATTAAATATTCTGGGCATCTTTCCAAATCAAAATCTGCAGTTTTGATAAAGCTGTACATACAGTTGGTATTCTTTGTGACATAACAGTTATAAAAATATTATGACAGCATTGAAAACATTTTGACAAGCAAGAAAGCTATTTAAAATAGTAGAAACAACCCAGTTTAAGAAAGCCATAGTAAGATGGCCATCCTGAAAAGATCTGGGAAGTGCTCTGATTTTCCTGTGTTGCATTTGTTTACAGTGGAGTGAGGGAGGTGTCTGAAGAGACCTTCAGACACATTTCTGTTAACAAAATACCAGTCCACTGGTGAAAGAATCAGAAATTGAGTTTGAAATTAGAAGAGGTGAAAAGAGGAGAAGGATTTTGTCTTGAAGGGCTGACTGGGAAGAGGATATGAACTGAGATGTCTGATTACTGTCAGCAAGGCTAATTTTCAGATTGGCCTATAAGGAGGATGCCAGAATCCCATTTAACTGGCTTCTATAAAATTTGTATCTGTTTTCTTTTTCAAGCATCTCCCAATAAATTACTTAGAAATTTTAGAGGCAATCTGAGGATTTTTTTTTTTTCCTTTATTTCTCTGTGTAATCTTGTTTCTGACTATGTAATTACAAATGTTGTCCTTTGATTTGCACTGTTTCTATTGCTTAAGTCTGATGTTATCTCTCCAGCCTGCTGAGGTCCTTCTGAAGGGCTGCACAGCCCTCTGGGCTATCGGCCGCTCCTCCCAGCTTTGTGTTGTCAGTGACATTGCTGAGGGGGCCTCTGCCCTTCATCCCAGTCATTGATGGAAAAGTTAAACAAGACTGGGCCCACTACTGAACCTTGGGTGTCACCACCAGGAACAGGCCTCCAACTGGGCCCTGTGCCGCTGATTATGACCCTCTGGGATCTGCTGTTCATCCTGCTCTGATCTTTTGTCAGTTAAATGATGAACCCTGGAGCAGTGTTCACCAGTGTTCAGTGTCTGGAGCACCGGTCCATTGCTTGTGGGAAGTCAGCATGGCTTTTCATTTGTACTCAGCTTCCCCTCAGTTACAACAGAATATTATCTAGGTAGGCATATTTTCTTATAATTTAAAGGATGTCTTAAAACACACTGCCTAAAAGTAATGTTGCAAAAATGAAACACCATCCTTCCACCACCAGTTAAAAGATGTTTATTTACAGGAAATCTGACAAAATGTATAACTGAATGGCAAATGTGTACAGATACTATGGAGAAAAAGGGAATAAACACCTTCTTTTAGTGTTATGTTGCAGGATATCCATTAGATAAAAGAGTAAGAACAAAAAATGTCAATAGGAAACATGCTATTTCTAATGATTCACGTCATGGGTTATTACTGGGCTGAAACATCTCCAGCATGCATGGATTGTGGAGGTGAAAAACATGGACATGGACTATGTCTTTTATTAGTGGTGTATATAAAGCTGCTGCTCTCTTCAGACTACTTTTTCCTGAGTCCATAGGGAAATATTCCTAAACATTCAATAGGAGGCTTTTCTTTTGGACTTCTGAGTTTTAAAACACCTCGTAGTCTCAATGAGATTTTATACAAGGGTTTTGTCTGCATTTCATTGTTTTGTCATTTTTTCTTAACATATCTGTGGTTCCTAAATGAATACTATCACAAAAAATACTCAGGGGAAAATGAGAAACGTAATGGATCAGAACTTAAAATGAGGTAATTTAATACTACCGGAATAGACTAGCAATTACAGTTAATTACCAATTGAGATTTGCCTCTGAGTCCTAAATAAGCACAATTCTACTGTATCAGTGGCAGAGTAAGTAGTCACCGTGTATCTACAAGTGCTTTCTTCTCTCTCAAGAGTCAGGACCATTTTAGAAGGACTAACTTAATCAAGAAAGGAGGCTTGATAGGAAAGCTAATTTTATAAGCTCTGCTATTTTTTTTAAAAAACACACCCGTGGCTCTAGACTTCTGTCAGACTTTGTAGCGCTGAATTGTTGCCACCTGTTGATGTGTGAGTGTGACTGGCTGCTTCTTCTGCACCCTTCAATACATGAAACCAGTATCGTCATCAAAAGTAACTAATTTCTTTCAATAAGTGTGTGCTACTGTACTTCCTTCTCATTCCTTGTCTGATAGGTTAAGGGTAATTTTTTAACACAGTGACCCAAGAAGGTACGACAGAAGCTTTAATACGCACAATTAAATAGGAACTAATATTTGCAATCACACTAACTATGTGTGGTTTATATAAACAAGATAATCAGCTAGTGTAGTTTTAAATGTTAGCTTCTTTAGGATCAGTAGTATCATCTCATGAATTTAGTGTGTTGTTCCTCAGAGGTTAGGAGCCTTTGAAAATATATACTTAAAATTTAAACAACCAGAAGATTAATAAAAATGTAACTAGTATTATTTTTAGCTTTCGTTCTCCAGGAATGTAAGATTACCCATTAAACAAAGTACATTTGGAATGCATGTACTTCTGCAGCCAGAACTTGAGGAGAATTTTATAGTTCTCAGAATAAAATCAAGAGAGCTGACAGTACAGGTTAAATGTTAAGAGTCACATCTTAGTTTAGTTTCTAAAGGCATTCATTTTCCTAGTCAGACCCTAATTTTGTCAGATCTTTAGAGATATACAAGCAGTAAGTTCTTGACCCTGCTCAGAACAATTTCCCAACCAACAGGAACTTCCCTGATAAAAGGAGTTCATTCTGAAGGTTATTTGTGATTGGCTTGAATCAACACTTCAATTTTAAATATGTGCCTGAGGAAAAACAAGATGTGTAAGAAGTATTTCTATCTCTAACCAGTAAAATATATGTTTTTATTGTTGTATTATTCAATCTCAGAAGCCAAATTACCCAGAACATTTTCTGAAAATGAAAATAAAAGCAGTCAGACTACAGCTAGGTTTGTTTGCTTTTATTTGGTGAAAAAAAAATTAAGAACTAAATTTAAATCTTTTGACATATTTCTTATGGTTAAAATTGAATTATTTGAAAAACATATAATATTCATTATATTCAGAATTCATGTGTTACGCTTCATCTGTTGTGTTTGGTTTTGATTTCTGCTATTGCATTTGAAAAAGTAAGTAACAGAGAAAGCATGCTTTTATAAATCTATAAACAAATTACAAGTTATATTTTTAGGCTACCTATTTGTATATATTCAAGAAACTCTATTAATGCTGAATTTGAAGACTACTATAGAGTGGAAAATACTTTGTATATCAAGAATACATAACAGTTATGTAAAGGAAATATTCTTTGGCAGATCAGATGATTCTATTGGTCACAGTATCATTGTTTTTGTGGCAAAGTGTATAAATGTGGTAATTTTTCTGGTGCCTTGTGAACAGCCATAATCATCCTGTTAATGAGAACAGTTAAAACTGAAAATAATGTCTGAAAATATCAGCACATTCTTCTGATTTTTACCCATGAGTTTTTCAAGGATTTCCTGCTGTCTTCTAAAATACATGAACAACTGACTTCTGAGCATAATCTGCCACTGAAAGCATTTTGCAGGCTCTGCATCTAAACTACACATCATCTGGGACCTGAGCACCCACTGAAGAGGGAGAAGGATGTGTGAGCAGGCATAACAGAAGGCCAAAAGAAGGCAGGGGCATGAGTGGTGTTGCCAAAATACCATTACACAGTCAGCAAGCAACAAGCATTTTTTAGTGAAGACCAAAGTCCTAACTTGTACTGCCCAGTTTGATGCCTAGTTTCACATTCTGACACTATGCAGACAGTCCAAAATACATGTATACGTGTGTATTGGTACATGTAAAATTCTGTGTAAGGTCATGTTCATTCTCAGAGTTTTGTTGCATCTCTTTTCTCTATAGTATTGATATATCATTAACTATCAGTCAGCCTTGTTTAGGAATTATTTATTATAATTTTTTGTTTCCCTTAAGGCAAATCAATATCAGGAAACAGAAATAATTAAGGTTTGTCTTAGATCTGCTTTTTTGTCAGAGCATGACTTGTGTGTGCATCACTGACATGCATGGAATAAAGTGTACAACCCTATGACATTGTGGTTTATAGATATTTGTGATAAATGTTAGTCAGTGAGTCAATCTGGAAGAAAAAAAATAAGATGTATTTTCCACAAGAATACATATTTTGACCCTTAAAAAAAGAATCTTGTTCCCAATCTCTTTGCTGGTTTTGTGGGTTTGTTTGGGTTTTTTTTTGTTTGTTTGTTTTTGTTTGTTTGTTTGTTTGTTTGTTGTTTTGTGGGGGTTTTTTTCCTCCTGTAGATGTGCCAGTTCTTCAGAGGGTTAATAACATTAAGAGAAGTAGTCATTTTATGCTTTTCTTACAATCTTAAAATTAATCCACTTTCAATCCATCAATCAGTGGTCATAATTTTTAGGCTGACTGTTCTCATTGTAATGGGAAGAGTCTCATTTAAATTGATTGATAAACTGAGGAGCTTTGATGAAATACAGTCTGCTTTTATTAATCTTTTGACTTAATAATGAGCTGTCTGATTTTCCTCTCTCTCTTCACCCTCCCTCTCTTTATTTCAGCTCTCCTTGACATATACTGCAAGCATTGAGGTTTTCTCAGTTCTGTGGTGATTTTTTTCCTGATATGCCTGATAATTTTTCTTTACTATTTTTGTGGTTTATGTACTGTCCTTTTGTTGCCTTTTGACTTAGACATGCAAAAATATGCTATAGATACAAGAAATTACTGTAGTGAATTAGATTGTTGATTTACCTGCGCTGGTATTATCTCTTTGATAGTGCCAGAAATACCAGAGGCTTGTATGAGAAACACGTTTTCCTGCCACATCCTTTGAAACATGGTGATTGTGCTTTCTGTAACAAAATAACCTTTCTACACTTTTACAGGGGTTTTTTTTCAGTATTTTTTTATTTTCATAATATGTGCAGATGTATAATTATTTATTTTTGCCTCTCCTAAGCCTTTGGTCTCAACAGTATTTTGAGAGAATCTGAGAGATCTAATTTTTTAATTGTCAAATTAAATACTATTATAAGAGGAAAAGATGAAATCTGAAAAAAAAATATTCAGCAAATTCTTTAAAGATAGTGCAATATATATTGCCTAGTTATGGAAAGGACTTGTTTATTTTAAATATGTGTTTCAGCAAGATTAGTGTAAGACAGAAGTGATAGTCAAACTGTCTTAAATATAGAATGTAAACCTCTAAAGCTCTGTTGAGCCCAAGATGTTATCATGGTAGCAATGAAGTGAAAGGTAGGGAAGTTCTAGCCGTCATGTGGAAGCAGTGGCATACAGTGGAGAGGGCAGTTTTGCTTCTTACAGAAAACTCTGAAAACTCCCTAAAACTCTGACATGAGAAAGAAGATAATCTTAATTTGTAAATTCACTTGTCTTTCTATTTAAATTATTTCTTCCTAAAAGGTTCAAGTGAAGATAGCTTGAATTGCAATTGATGTTACAGAGATGCCTGGTGTATATGATTTACCAGTAAAATCAGAATTTCTATTCTAATAACACTCTGTGCTACAAAGTACAAAAAAGAGGAATCCTCAAAGTTTAATAAGGTAGAATTCCATGGAAAGAAGTAAAACTTTCCTTGCTTCTCTTCTACAAATATGTCAATTGCTCTGATGTTTGCAGTGAACCCCAGCTTCGACAATGCTGTTATGTGTCAAATGACCCCTGTAAGCCAAAAGACCTGCCTTATTATTGATTCTTTAACAAAACTCCTCTTGTGTTCCTTTATTTTTACCTCTGTCCAAGGTTATGCTCCATATTTATGAAACATTTTTGTTATTCAGCAGGACTGGCATCTAACTGACATGTGCTCATTTGCTTGAATAGAATAATATAGGTATTAGTTATTTTCTAGCATCTCTGAGACCTGTCAGAGGAAAGATTGCTTATGGAATACAAGAGGTCTTTGGAAGATTCTTCATTCTACAGAGCCATGTTTGATTTTATTCAGGGGATTATACCTGCAGGAGGGCAGCAAAGGCATCCTATGTGCTGACTGAATTTTTTTCCCTGGAATTGCTCTGAGAAGATGTACCGAAGGAGTCTAAAGATTTTATTTTTTTTCTTTCTCCCGTTGTATTTTAACATTTGCTGCATTAGGTCAAATTTCAGGAGGTGGAGCACTGAAAGCTGAAAGCAAGAGGATGACAGGCAAAATGTGGAAGGGGTCACTGTGTAGTTTGGAAAAGTCCCCCCTTTGTGCTTCAGGGATGTTAAAATTATTAACTTTTATTTAAATATGAAAGGAATTAAAAGATTTATAGTATTTTTTCCCAGGGGACAAGAGAAAGGAGAAAGAAATGTCTGTCCTCACACACTTTTCTTACTCTCTCCAGGAAAATCCAGTTGGGATAGAAATGAGCACTGCCTTCAAGAGTAGTTCAGTTGATGGGAGTGGAGGATATGTGAAGAGGGATAAGAGATGTTGGAGGTTAGAACTACAAGACAGGCGGAGGAAGAGGAGATAGAAAGATGGATGCGTGATGCCCATATTTTAGTGTGAACCAGTGTGATGAGAGACAAATTCCAACAGTCACAATGCAGAATTTCTAAGGGAAAATATAAGGGAAAAAGGAACACAATTATTTTGATGAGAAAAACAACTTATATGAAATTATCTGGTTTTGCCCTATAATGTATAAAACATAAATTGTGGAAATTCAAGAATGGTGATATACAATCAACAGCCTCTCCTATCTCAGAGCTATGTTTATCTGAAATGTCATGTATAACACTCAAAAGTAAAACACATTGCCATAATGTGTGCTTCTTAGCTGTATCCAAAAATGAAAAGTTGCTGACAATATTCATGTTTGTCTACAGGCATTATATATGAGATTCTCTACACCTTCAGGTTCTGCCTGATAATTAGTCTTGAAGGTTTTTTCTGATATTTTTATCTACCTCATTTTTCAGTTCTGACTCCCATTACCTCCTGTAGAAGCTTAGGTGAATTTAATTTTCTAACTGATTTGTTTCAAGGACTTCCTTCCAGTTTGTCTCATCTAAAATTCCCAAATACTCATCATTCAGTTTATGATGTTTGTGGTGGAAACAGTGGGTCCTTTAGTTTTGACCTGACTGGGCTGATTTCCTTGTCATTCATGTGCACTAAATCCAAGAAAACATAATCAGATTTATTTTTCTTTTGAGCCTCTGTAAATACTTGTGCTGATTTTTCTACTGGATAAACACATATGTCAGGAATATAAAAATTCATTTATTCATCAGTATGAAGAAACGACTGTTACTAAGCCTGAGTACTCTAATTATTGTTACATCAAATGCTCAGACGGCTAAAGAAAATCCACTAAAACTTGTACAGACTCTTGTGGCTAAGAACAAGGTATCTGTAGTTTCTGTCCTATTCCTGGTCTTTTTGTTTACTTCCTAGGGGATAGTTTTAAATGTTACTTTCACTGAAACAAACAATTACAAAGGCCAGGATGGTAACTTGTACATGGCATTGCCCAGTTCCCTCCTACTCTGTGATCCCCTCCTGCAGTCAAGGAGAATCAGGTAGAGTTGAGGGCTGTGTGTAATTGGATTACACTCAGGTCATGGAGTCAATCTGTATATTGGCTTTTCACTTAAGAGTTGGACTTGATGATCCCTATAGATACCTCCCAAATCAGAATATTCTGTGATGTTTCTGTGATGCTTCAAGGGGTTTTGAATAGCTTCAAAGATGGAGTTTTCCCATCCTCTATGGATAACCTTTTCTAGTACTTCACCATCATCACAGTAAAATATACTTTACTTATGTTTAAATGCATTTTCCTGTATTTCAATATATGTCTATTGCCCCTTGTCCTGTAATTGGGCACTACAATTGCTCCATCTTCTTTACTCCTCCCCATCAAGTATTTCCACAGATGGATAAAATCCCTGTATCTTTTCTTCTCCAGTCAGAGGAGTCCCAGCTCTCAGCCTCTCCGCACACAAGAGAAGCTCCAGTCCCTTTGTGATCTTTTCAGCCCTTCACTGGAGCAGCTCAGGTAAGCACATACCTGCCCTGCACTGGGGAGCCCAGAACACGACACAGCACTCCATTTGCTGTTCCTTGATCACAGGGGAGGATTGCCTGCTCTAACTTTCTGGCAATGTTTTCACAGCGATGTTGGGAATGGTGTCCAGGTATGTAGGCTTTGACACTAAGGTAGAGATGCAGCCAGATTAATTTCCCATTAAAAATTTTAGCCTTGGTTTAAATGCACACAGCTTTATAAAGTCTTTTAAAAGAAAATATTTGGATAAAAAGTTGTATAAGGAACAATTAGAATAGAAAGACGTGATTAATTTGCAAAAATTTTGAGTTATAAAGGAGACCAGAATTCTCAAAAAGAATGAGGCAGACGAAGACAGCAGATTTGTGAAGAAAATAATTAACCATGAATTATAGAATGGGTAATTATTAATCCTTATTTATCCTATACAATAGATTCTTTTAAAATATCTTACTTATTTGCTGAATATTTGAC
Organism: Hirundo rustica; assembly: GCF_015227805.2. Taxonomy (NCBI): domain Eukaryota; kingdom Metazoa; phylum Chordata; class Aves; order Passeriformes; family Hirundinidae; genus Hirundo; species Hirundo rustica. The sequence continues at coordinate 66,760,107 of NC_053488.1, forward strand.
AGCTGGTAGATTTTTCCTGTTGCTGCACTTCACATAGATGGATGCCTCTTTTTATCACTGATCATAATTTCCCATATCAATAATATTGTAATTTGGATTGCTTAAAAAAGAGAACCCTCTTTCTTGTTAAATTATCAGTATTAGATAGAATACGACTTCCAGTTATTTAATCCTTCTAGTCCCATATTTACAGAGTATACTAATTCTTCTGTGTGCATTGGTCTCAGATTATATATATTGATTGCTAATAGGCCCACAAGTCACATATTTTCACTGGTATCTAGAGTGCTGAAACTTTTCTGAGGAATATCTTATCCATATGTGATAAATTCAAGATATTAGTGATATATCAGAATTCAAAATAAGATCTTTCTCTTTCAGGGTAGGGTTTTCTTACTTGTTTTGTTTTTCTGTTTTGTGGTTTGGTTGCTTGAATGGGTTTAGGCTTTGTTTTGTATGGGGATTTTTTGTGGGGTTTTTGTGGTTTTGTTTTTGGTTTTTTTTTCAGTTGGTTGTTTTGGTTGGTGTTTTGGTGGTTGTTTATTTGGTTCGATTTGGTTTGGTTTTTTTGTTTGTTTTGGGTTTTTTTTTTTTTTTTTTTTTTTTTTTTTAAATCACTGTAAAGGAACTGTTTTATAATGCTAAAATAGAACTATGATGAAGCTACCAAAGAATGAAGTGTTGTTTTACCCTGCTCCCATGTGCCAAGTCCAACCAATTTCACACTGACAACACTGTGACAGTCCACATGGTTTAATTGTGTGTGTGTGCGGGGAATCTTTCCTTCTTTTCATATATGTGAAAAGAAAACAGATGTTAATTTTATCTTTACTGCACCTTCCTGGCCAAGAAAACCCACGTCCCAGGAGAACTGGGGTTGCTCACTATTTATGATGACAGTCGTCTTTTAAAGAAACAAGGAATGAAGCATTTGAGGAATGTATGTGTCCTGCCAGGAGCACAGTGGGATAAATGTCTTTGATTTGGGATAAGATGTACTGACAGCTCAGCAGGAACACCTGAAATTAACTGTGCATTTGGAGGTTTCATACTGACCTGAATCATTTGCATGTGTCTTATAATTTTAATAAATCTTGTTTTTCTGCAGACCAGTAAAAGGAAATATGCCGCTTAGCTCTTAATTATAATTTTTTTTCCACAAAGAGCAATTGCAGTTTTTGAAAAAGAAAAAGACCAAAAAACAACTTCAAAAGTAATTTTTGTGTATTTTATTAAAAAATAAAAAGGATGAAGAAAAAAGTGATATAGATGAGAGTGGAAATTAATTAACTCTCTGCCTTTGTTGCAACTCAGCCAGGAGGTGAACTTAGGAGGTGGTAGTGGAGCTGTGGTGAGCATCCAACTAGTCCTGAGTAGTGCATCAAAAGAAGGTAAGACTAAGTGTCAAAGACTATCAATATGTATTTAAGGACTAAAAGTTTCACCAGAAAATTTTATACTGATAAACCACAGGAAGAATGTCATAAGTGCATCCATTTGGCAAAAATGAATTAAAGAAGACAAGCTTCTCGAGAAACATCAGTCCTACATATCAAAAATCTTCTGTAAGAATTTCTGACTCGTACTTGTGTTTCTGACTTACATTAATTTTCTGTATTTCTTTAAACACATTAGAAGACAAAAAAAGCCCATCAGGGCTGTTGATGCTTCTTTTCTGTTAAGAGTTGAACAATTACAGTGGTTTGCAATGTTTTTGAAAATTTTTCCAGTCCACACTCTGGCTCAGTTGCTGGCTGAGTTCATGCGACATTTGTTGAAACTATAAACATGTTACAAATTTTGCCTTTTCTTTCAAGCCTAATAAATTATAGACTGATACACCATCAAGCCCCTGTAGCAGAGAACAGCATCTGTCAAAGTTTTAATGATAAAAGAATAGGATATGCTGGTCCAGCCTCTACAATTAAGATTGTCTATTTATTTATTAAATGGTTTAGGGGTGAGAATCAATGGTATCTGCATTTCATGGAAAGACTACAGAAAAAAAGTACCAGATTTGGACCAAAATAATTTTACAGCAATCAAATCTTTGGTACTTGTGTGGCATACGCTAGTACCACTGATTGCTACTTACATGCTGGGGAAACTGGTAATACTGATAATAGAAAGAAGAAAGGAAAGAAATTAAAGGCTTTCAAGAAAAACATAAAAATAGGTAGAAATAAGATTTTACTTCAAAAAGAATACTGAAATCTAATGGTTCAATTAAGATTAAAAGAAGGATTGTACATTTTGCACTTTAGGATATGCTTTCTGGGGACATATTTTATTTCTTGAGAGTATATTATACTTTTATATGACTTTAAGGTATGGAGCATCTTCAGGGCTTTTTTTTTTTTTTTTTCCCAAAATACCATATCACATGATGTCACTGAATATGAAAAAAAAAATCAGATATTTTCAGGGGATGAAAAGGAAGACAAAATCACATGCCTTGTCTTTAGATATGCTGGCTACCGGGTGGCCAAGAAGGCAAGTGGTATCCTGACCTCTATCAGAAAGGGTGTAATAGTAATGGTGAGGTTGCATCTTGATTTCTGTGTTAAGTTCTGCCCTCTGCATTGCAAATAAATATTGAGGAGCTGGAGCGTATCCAGAGAAGGGCAACAGAGCTGGTGAAGAGTCGAGCACAAGTGTGTTGGGGACCAGTTAGGGAAATGGAAGTTGTCTCAGTAGAGACATCATCATTATCTACAACTGCCTGAAAGGAGACAGAACAAGGGAAAATTCCTTCAAGTTGCACTAGGAAAGATATAGATTGGATACTGGAAATTATTTATGCACTGAAAGAGTAGTCAGGCATTGCAATAAGTTTCTCGGGTAAGTAGTGAAATCACGTCCCTGGAAGTTTTCAAAAGGAATGTGGTTGTGGCATTTGGGAATGTGATGCTATGGTGACCATGGAGGTGCTGGGTTAATGGTTGGACTCAATCTTTTCCAGCCTTAGTATTTTTTATGAGTGCGTGATTCTATAAATCTGGAGAAAGTAAATGCTGGCATTGCAAATGAGAGATATAATAAAAAAACCTAGATATGACAGTTTGAGTTTTTTAATACTTCTTCCTCCCCTTCCACTGTTGCTGCCCAGGTGAATTTACACTGAAGCTGCTGTCAACATTTTCACCTTTGAAGTCAGCAACAAGTTGAAGTCAAAGTCAGTGACATGGAGAAAGCAAGCACATGGAACACGTACTAAAACCTATAAGCATATGACTTTTTATTATTCCTGCATAGAGTATCTGCCTCCCTCTTAATCTTTTAAATTCATTCCCCTTTGCTGATTCCTTTACCAACAAATGTACAGATATGGAGTTATTGTTTGTTGCTTCTTTGAGTCAGCTCTTAACAGGGCTGTTAGGTGCTAGGTAGCACAAGTTAGGAGATGCCACCAATAAAACAAACCTTATCAGGTCATTTGTAGCGTAGAGTGGATGAAAGAGGCATATCTTTAATTGGACTTTGCAATTGTTTCTCCATTAATTCCAATTAGTCTCAAATCCACCTCTACAGTACAGATGTAGTATTTTTTTGGATCCACAAGGTTGCAGAACTCCAGATACAACGTCTTCTGCCTAATATTTTTTTTTTTTTTTTTTTTTTTTCAGAATTAGATGCAAGAATTGGTATATCTTATTTCAATCTGCTTCCTCTGGATTTTTATTGCTTCTGTAAAGAATTATGTTAGGAAAGGGGTACCAGCCAGAGTCAGTCTGGTACCAAAACTTGTGTAGACAGCTTGGTGATATCTCTTCCTCCCTGCTTCCTTTCCTTCTAGCCTCATCAATTCAGGCCTCTTTTCCCACTGTTGTCAGGTGTCATCCATTCCTCCTGATAGCCTTTCTCCCTGGAGTTCTTAGGTTCCTAGTAATTGTTTTAGTCTTTGCAGAGTAGCCTTCTTTCTTTGCTTTTATTCAAATTGAGCTATTCTTCCTTTCAATCTGCCTATCTCTAAATAGTTACATTGAGAGTAAAATTGATGCTTTCCTTCCTCAAAGTCTTTTGAAGCTACCACATGTACCAAAAGAGAAAGAAAGTTTTGTATATTTGCATTAACAAATTTAAAATGAAATGTCAATTTTCCCTTTTTGAGAAAGAAATAATCTTTAAAAGTAGAGCTGCAATGTCTAGTCCCTGCTCAAAATTTAGCACTCTTACTGAAAAAATTTGTCAGATTTTTAACATGAAACAACATTTTCTCACACAGACTGGCTTTGAGTAAGACTGAATTGTATTACCTGGGGTGGGAGACTGAATAGTAATGACACCTTGCACAAACACACAGGTCACAACACTTTGACATTACTAGCATATGAAAATTCTCATGACTTTAGAAAAAGACATTCTCACTGTAAACAATAACAAATACGCTAATATATCATAAATTCTAAACCAGATTAAAATATGCTAACCTTCAAAATCATCAAAAAAATAAGACCCAACCAAAAAAAAGAAAAAAAAAAAAAAGAAGGAAAAAATACAATTGCAAAGTAAAAGAAGTTGTTTAATCAAAATCAAAAATACTAAATTTACAGTCTAAATTTCACATAGAGAAATATGTACAGACTAGTCACACAAACTTAACATGTATCCAGGTATCATCCAGCTTATCTAGTAAAATGCCTCATTTACTTAAATAGATAACATGAAATTTTTAATGGATAAGAAACACTGGATGGTTAATTTACATTGCTAACTTTCCCCTGATTTTATGTGTTTATTAATAACTTTAAAATATATTATAGTATAGCACAGTGTAAGGCTATTTGATAATTGGTATAGAATTTTCTTATGAGGCATAAACTTTTCATGTACAATTATGCTAAATTGTACAAATGATAGGAGATATCACTATAGCTCAGATTCTTAAAAATAAAGTTGGAAAGATGACGGAAATTGGCTTGTTTTCTTTTATGGTGCATTAGAGAACAAGATGCAGAAGCTTTCATCAGATATATATAACCTTTTTAAAGGGTAAGAAGATCTGCTCTGTTGGATTCCAGGGCATTCCTTTGGCTGCCCTGGAAGGTCAGAGACCTGGACAGGGGGGTCTGGGACCCTGGCCCAGAGCCCAGAGCGACATTGGCTTTGATCTCAGTCCATGGGAAAGGCTTCCTGCACTGCGGGAAGGATTGCAAGCCACAAGAGTGTGAAAGATAGTAGTTTAGCTTATCACAGGGTGAGAAAATAGTAGGTGTCACTGAGACACACAAAGCAATCACACGCAGACAAGAGATTTTCGCAGAGGTTCCTCTGATCCAGCTCCCAGCTGAAAGAGCGGAGAGAAGAGAGCCCCTTTGTTTATTTTTTACTTTTTATACATTTGTGGGTCTAGCAGAAGATTGGCTTTTTGGGGTTTCCACCCCTCAGCCTCAGTGGCCAGACCAATTGTCAGTTACAATTGTTTTCAGGTTAGAAATATGCAAACAAAGGACAGAGAATGAAAAACAAAAGATTTGTTTATGTTACATCTGTGGGAAAGGTAGAAAACTGCTCTTAATATTGTACAATAACTAAAAAGATCTGACTCCATTTAAGAAAATCAAAAGGCTCAGAAAAACCAGGGTAACAAGTAGGTTTGGGGTTTTAGTATTGAAGTGAATGGGGCAAGATGGAGGACTTGGGGCATTGTCTCCTGCTTCTTCTTTCTTCTTCCCTCACTCCATTTTCTGCAGCGACGGTGGCACAAAGTAGTTTAAGGAGATTGGGTCAAAGTAGAGATGACCTGTTTAGTATAAGTGATAGGTATTGGCAAATAACGATAAATAAAGAATACGTAGCAATTAGTATAAAAGATAGCAACAGACCCGTGCAGGGGGAGTCAGGGGGTGACCAGATGCCTGAGCAGCTGCACAGAACTTTGTGGGGCACTGAGAAAATTGTAAGATAAGAAATAATAAACTAAGCATGCAACCTTGAAAAATCAGAACCTGAAGACTCCGTCTCTTTCTTGTGTTTGGCTCAGAGCCTTGCAGAGGGCAAAAAGACTCTAAAACCACCTGAATCTCACAGAAAAAACCCAAGACTGCTCCAGTATAATATTTAATGAATCCTGAGTAACACCACCCAGGTGTGCAGTGTCAGATGGGCATTGGGTTTTTCTTTGCCTGGCTTACTGACAAGACCTGCTACAAAATGTGCAGCAGGCGGAGTGGAATGAAAAAGTGGCATGCTTACAAGGGGTACTGAACAGTATATACAAGACTCAGTGAGAAAATAATTACCATACATTGAGTGGGTTTTATCTCTTTATATGCTAAATAGACTTTTGACCTTTTCTTTTCACTAAAGCACGATTGTTGTCACTGGTTATTATCATTAAGGATTACATTCCTGCTCTCCTCACCTTTTATGTTTAAAGTTTCCATGCCTGCACAACTTGAACATCATAAAATTAATTTCTTTTCTAGCTTACACTAATACTTTTATGCTTGTTGGCTGTACTACAGTGTGCATCCTGTGCAGAACAGATAGCTCAAGAATTGTACAACCATTGTCAATTTAGTAGTGTTTCTGGAGAAAACTTCAGTGAATGAATAGGGAAGCTAATTCCTCCCATCCTTCTTGAAGCACAGGAAAATAGTAGATACAGGCTACAGAGTCCAAATTACTTGGAAGATATATCTATATCATCTATATCTATATCTAATTTATCTATCTCTATCTCTATCTCTATCTCTATCTCTATCTCTATCTCTATCTCTATCTCTATCTCTATCTCTATCTCTATCTAATCTATATCTATAACTATTTCTATCTATCTATATCTATATCTATATCTATATCTATATATCTATATCTGGCTGTCCTTTCACCCTAACGTTGTCACTTGAATATGAGAATACTCCTTTTATAGTGTCATTGCTGCAGAAAGAAAATTAGTATAGCATGTGTGTATAAATATCCTATTTATAGAACAATAACTAACAATATTTTTATTTCACTTAGAAATAGGGAAGCCATGTTAGAGAAGTCCACATATGTTTTTACTGTTCGCTTCATGTATTCCCTAGTTCAGAAGAATAAACAAGAAATTTGGAGACAGAAAGATGTGAAAGAGCCTTCAAGAGGAGAATTTATAATTATCTTGTTTACTCTCCAGGGAATACATTTAAATGAAACACAAATTAGGGTTTGGAGTTTTCTTATTATCTGTTTAAGAAGTAATTTTGTGATTGCTGTCTCTATGGTATCTCACAGTATTTGCTTCTGTAAGGTAAAATTTTATGTCACAAAATACTGAATAAGACAAAGACTCAGCCAGAGAATCAAAAAAATGCATGCATGAGTTAGTAGGAAAGATTAACACACAAAAAAGGAGCAAAATACAAAATAAGGAAATATCAGACTAAATGGAAGACAGAAAAGCTGTTTACTTGTGGATAGTTAAAGAAAAATCAAACCTGCTCTTCCATTTAGTGCTACTTGTAGATTTCCCCAAAATGGGTGTTTGCTATTGCATTATTATCATGCATTTTGGTTGAAAAACAGAGAAGGGACAAGAACTAACAGAAATCCTCTTACAATATAAATATGATATTTATATATATAATAGAAACAAGGCAAAATTGAGATAAACTCATATGAGATATGAGCTTTTTCAGAAATATTAAAATTAAAACAAAATAAACCAAAGGAAGGGGAAAATGTAATAAGGTGTTCATAAAAATCATGTAGAATTATGTTTTCATTCTGCAGTAACTATGAGCAAGTTAAAATACAGTGTAAACAATGAAAATGAAACCTCACTCAAGTTTCAACTTATTTGCGAATTCATTTCTACTGTTTATAAAATATTTCTTCAATGTCTTTTCCTTCTCTCCAGAAAATATCGTATTTCACTCAAGGTTCTCTGATAATTTCTAAAGTGAGCAAGACTGGATTAATTCAGTTTTGTTTAACAAACATAAATGTTTTAATTCTGAGGGAAGATACTTCTGTTCCTCCACCATGTCTTTATGCCTCCTCCCATATCAAAATATGCCTCCTATCAGCTTGTTCCAGTTATTGAAACAGTAGCTTCACGAGTCATCACTCATCCTTTCTACCTTTCTTTCCCTACTGAATTACCAAGGACTGTAGGCAAGCACCTGTAATTCAGAGCCAAACGTGGTTTGTATGTTACCTTGTGAAATTCCATGATAAAATGACACCTCTTCCTTGCTTGAATTACAGTAATGTTAAGGCTAGTAAGCCTGTGTAAGTAAGATCAATAAGTAGACAATACCAAGGTTCTCAGAAAGCTCATCTCAGAAATCAAAAATATAAAAAATTAGCTTCTGTTCCAAGACCTGTTTTTTTTTTCTGCCTTAGTCCCATGTTAAGTCTCATGACACAGCCCTGACACACGGGCTACAAATACATAATATTCCAACTCCATATTTGCTAGAATATCATAACTGGCACCAAGAATGAAGAAATACTAGCATAGGACTTGTCTGGACCAAAATAATCCTAAAAATAGTGTTATAAATTATCATTTATGATATTCTTGGAGCAAAACTGTCTGGAACTAAAATTGTCACACCTTTGTACAGCTTTTCTGAAATATTCTGCCCTGATTCTCACAGTTACAGGCACTTCATGTTTCATCTCAAAGCACTGAAATATGATGTTCTTGTTGAGTTAGTTATAAGCAGACATTGCCTTTCTTCCATGGTCTAATTTTTTACAAAGTATGGAAATAATTTGGAGGGATCAAAAATACCCACCTACACTTCTCAGTGAAGAGAAGTGGGGGAAGCACCTGGATGTGGAACAATCCCTTGGTGTTGGTTGTAGAAATGAATGACAATCTTGAATGCTTAACATTAACTGATAAGCTTTAACAAAAGGTTTAACAGACAAACATGAGTACAGAATCTGAATGATGTGCTGTAAAAGACAAAAATCAGCACTTGCAGACAGTGCCATTACTAGAGACAATGGAATATATACATTCTTTTGATGTAGAATCTGGTGTTCAGGATCAGAATGTAGAAGGGTGAAAACTGCACTTATTTATTTGCTCCAGATGTTTCTGCAAAAATACTGTATTTCTCCACCCTTGCCTTTCTGACCTCATCAGAAAAAAAAAAAAAAAATCAGAAAAACATAGTGTTTTAACTTTAAAAGGTTCTAAAAGTCAACTCATAGACTTTTATTGTGTGCATCTCTCTTCTTGCCAAAAATTATGATGTCATATGTGATCTAATATTGTTAAGGAGATTCAGATAACCACATTGCCTTGAATAGCAGACCTAACTTTTGAACTACCCTTTTTAAGATTTGTGTAATTTTGTGGATATCTAGTTTAGATAGTTGTATTTCTCTCAGACCAACTGACCCACCAATCGACCAAAAAACCCCAAAAAACAGTTTTCATGTGATTCATGAAGATTTTAATTTTGGAATGTAGCATTTAATTTTATAATAGGAAAGGTGGGTTGTTCTGTAAATATTTCATCTTGGGGCTGAAAAGGGTTGAGGAAAACTTTTGCTTTTGGTGTTGTGTTTGTTTTGCTGTCATAGGAGATAACAGAATCCAGAAAGATGAATAACAAATAGTCCTTGGAAAGACCTTAGCAAAAACAGATACTGAAATGAAAAGTTTGGCAGCAAGGAAAAACTTCAAGGACAGTCTAGCACTGAGCAAAAGTGAGAAGCAGGTAGGGATGAGAGGTAAGGAGGTGAGCTGGACATGGCAACTCATGAAGGCTGAAGGTAACAGAGGAAGAAAGGTGTGTAACTGTTATTTGCATCACCAGGGATCAAAGAACGGAATCTGTTATTGAATAACCTGTCAAGTAACTTTTATCCCTATTAAGCAGATAAGACTTAATGACTTCCAAATTTGAAAAAAACCAAAAATTTTTGATATTGGTAAGGAGAGAAACTGTATGTTCTGTCTCCTGCATTTATGCATTTGCATATGCTTTCCAGTACCTGCCCTGCATAGATATTCAAGGTTTCATTTGGGATTTCCAAGGCCAAACTGAAGCTGTGGTTAAAAGTCTCAGCTTTTATTCATAAGATGTGGAAAAAAATGAGGTGTTTTGGATATTAAATTTCAATTTTCTGTATCATAGAAAAGCATCATATAAATGTCATTTCAACCTTTGAAGTATATAAGAAGTAAATATTATAAAATCAGCATATGACATTCACTGACACTCAGATTAGACTTTCAGAGCTTAATAAATGTCACTCTACTGAACTCAGCAGATTACTGATTCTTTTTCTCTTGGATTCTGTGCACTTGATTATAGGAATGCACTGTTTGCTTTTCATGAGTTGTATTGAAAGGAACAGCTTAGGTATTGATGAATAAGGAAATTCTGTTGCAGCTGGGTGGGTGAAAAAAAAGGTGCATGTGTTGTCCAAAAACATCTCAAAAGGTCCCTTCTAGGCTGAATTTCCATGTGATTCCATACACTTCTGTGGACCAAAGCCTTCTAAAAAACATGCCCATGTATATATGTATAAAAAATATGGACAAAAAATATGTATGTATGCCTAAAAACCTGTATATATGCATAGAATATCTGCCTGCTACTTACTCATTTGATTATAATCAGATTCAAAACTAGAACTTTTCTAGGTTTTGAATTAGTAGCTTAGCTTTTTAACATTTGTGGGAGAGGAGGACGAAGCATGGGTTTAGCAGGATAGGATACTCAGTATTCTCATGTATACGTACACCAGTCCTCTGCCACAAATAAAGGTGTATATTGCATTCGATGTTCTCCTGATTTAATTTGTCAGCACTATTGACTTTTTTACCTTCTTTATTTCATAGTTTCTTCTCAGCAGAAGTTGAGGACAGTACCTGCAGCCTGATGAGTCATTATGGTTAGACACCCATTGGTTAGAGGGTTTGTATGATAACTTCATGGTATATTTTCTCCTTGGTTCTCATTTCTTAATAGAATAATTTCAGCACAGATTTGTGACAGAGGTCAAACCCATTATTAATGATTTCCAGGAGGAATAATTTTTTCCAGCCAAGTTTATCTCTTTTATAATATTAGTAAACCATTCAAAAATTCACATAAAATGGTCATACACAAAAGAATCTGAGAATTCTGTGGGGTTTTTATTACTGAATTACTCTATGCTTCAGGACTTGAAATCTTTGTTCTATTTTTTTACTGTAGACTTTCAGAAAGGATTGAGTGTTCATGCTGTGAGGTCAAAGGCCTCAAATGGGCTTCTTAATTAGAAGATCAATGACTATAGCATCTTTAACAAAAAAAGATTTTCTTATTTTAATGGCAAAATATAAAGGGAGAATTTGGACATTTTTAGCACTGAATATGAACTTTGTAACATGAAATAAAGCTAATTTTTTTTTTTGTTCCTATTTAATCTGAAATACACCAGCCCTTGTGTTGCAGAATTCTGCTATACACCCTTTTGTCAGTCTAATCTTTCTATTTTTTCCTTCTTTAATTGTCTGTTGGCTTTATCACTTAGAAAAGAACTGAATTTTATACAGTGTGGAATGGGGACAGTGATTATCACAGTCTTCTCAGAAAAATCTCTTTCAAATATCTGTCCACAGATTGAGGGTTCACTCTTCCTGCAATTTATGTTCTTAGGCCTATAAATGTTTTATTACCTCCCTCTATGAGCACTTGCAGGCACTCACAGCCAGAAGGAGGTAATGCAAAATTGATCTGTGTAATAAAACTGCTGAGCCAAGCAGACATCTCAGAATTACGGTGACTGCACTTCGGTGATTCAGCTGGTCTTCATGGAAATATTATTTGCAAAAAGTCTATCAGTAAAATGTGAACTTCCAACGCACTGTTATAACTTTTGTGGTTTTCATTACTTAGCATGTGAGATACCAGGTCTGGGATATTATTAAGAAAATATTTTTATAATTATGTTTCCCAGATTAAAATAGGCTCAAAGCCACACCATCATCAAGCAGTGGGATAGATATATGTGTTGGTTATGGTGACATAACCATGTTATGGTGACATTTTAAGTTTTTGTAAAGTCTTCCACTTCCAGGTACCAGATTATCATTAATGAGATAGAGATGTATAGTAGGTAAAAACTAAAAACTTATTTAACAAGGTTGAGCCTGATTATGTTGATTTTGAATATTACCTAATTTTTCTAATTAGAAAATGAACCAGATTATCTTTACAGCATAACTTATTTAAGAATTCAAAAACCAAAATTCTGGAGTTAGGACTAGTAAACCCATGATTTCTTATGCATCTAATTTTCTATCTTCTAAATGTCCAATGCTAAGGAACTTATACCTCAAATTGCACTTGATGCCCTGTAAGATTTTTCTAAACATCTTCCAGTTACTAACACTAGATGCAAAATATGTATTGATATGTAGAAAATTACATATCCATGCCTGGAGTGCTATGTATAATATTCTTATATTGCCTTTAGAAGTAAGTTTATCCAAATAACCCCCAAACCTGTAACACAAAATTAAAGTTCGTTACAAGCATGGATTCTATTGTTTGAGTATAATAATAACTTTTTCACTGAAAACCTAATAAAATTCTATAACCTACATTTAAGGTTCTAAATTCATGGTTTGGGTGGTGGTGTTTGGTTTTTTGTTTGTTTGTTTGTTTTTGTGGGGGGTGTGTTTAATCAATTTTATGCACATAAAAATATTTTGAAAATAAAAAGGAGTGGGCTTTGTGTAGTGTTTTGTGCTATCTTATGAATCTTTTCTCAGTCACATAAATCCTGATGTGGAAGTAGACTGCTGTGTGGAATGCTGATGAAGCCACAGGCTGCAGAAAAATTCTTAGACATTGAAGCTTTATGGTCTTGCTTACCGTGAAGATTTCACTGCAGTATTAAATCAGAATTTTATGAAAAGGTTAACCTCACTGCAGCTAAAATCCTAATCTTACAGTAATATCAATTAAATTCTGAACTTCATTTTTGGAGAATGGAATCTTTGTGACAAGCAGTCCTAAAATGTTATCTTGTTTGTTTATTTTTGTGGAAACAAAAGGAACCTACTTTTGAAAGGTGTGTTGATGACATTAAGCAAATGTGACATCTCTATATATTATTCAGTTTCCAAGCAAGCTTTTACTGAGTAGAGTCTGGATTCAGAGGTCATAGTTCTCAAATGCTCAAAATTACCAACCATTTTTTATTGTTTTGTTGGTCACCTCTTTGTCCTTTCACCTGACTCTGCAGAGCGGTCATTGAGCCAAAATGAAATGCTTTGAGCTAAACCAGAATCACTCAACAAAGCCAAGTCAGAGGATGATCAAGTAAATTCTAAAGTAGTGTTAAATGTGTATGTAAGGACATCGAGACAAAACAGAGAATCAAAAAGGATGTACAAAGTGGTAATTTCATAGAAGTCAGCAACAAATGGGTCAGTTTTCATGTTTACTTTGGTGCTTGCTCATGTCATCTACTGTAATAGTGCATTTTACTAAACAGTAGATTCAAGAGAGTTTGGGCTTTTTTTTTTTTATCGCTTATGATATTTATGTATTTAAAATTGATTGATAAGTTTATTTTTGTAGGGCACATAAAATCACCTGAACAAAAGTTCAAAACAAAGAGCTCCTTGACAGCCTTGGGTGAAAAAAAAAACCCAAAACCCCAAATAAGTGCAAATAAGTCACAAATCTTCTACTTAATATATGTAAACTTCTAAAATGTCACTTGCATCCCACAATATTCCTCAGACAATTACACATATATATTACATAGTCCAACAAAATCAGCTGCTATTTCTGTCATTAATCTATTTTCAGAAAGCACCTAGGACTATAATAAGCCCCTGAGAAACTGACTTATCTGCAAAGCCTAGCTGTTGTTCATGCTTCTGATATTTTTTTTTTCCCCACAGATAAATGAAGGTTTTCTTCATGGGAAAACCTCACAATGGGAGTTGACTGTGTTATACAATAGCATTTTGTTTATGTATGTAATTATTGATGATTATTGAATTGTTTTTAATTAGGATAAAAATTTTTGAGGAATAAAGTTTCAGAGTTCAAAAAGATACTTTTTTTTTTTTTTTAAATATATGTTTTTACATCTAGATACACATGGTATAGAGAAAAAAAAAAACCACCTTGGAATATTTGTACTCAAGTATTACTCACTTCCATATGATTTTCTCATTACTTACACTTCGAGAATGCTCAGATTTACTGCAGATTTCAAACCTTTACAGACATTAATGTATTTTAAAATTATTGCTATTTGTCCTGTCTTAAGGGCTGTCTCCTTTGAGAAGAAACAATGCATATTGAACCATTTCCTGACCTTTGAACACTATGACCTGAAGGAGTGTATGCATGTGTGTGTGTGTGTGTGTGTGTGTGTGTGTGTGTATATATGTGTATATATATATATATATATATATATATGTTTTTCACTTGACTCTGAATCCTTGTCAGTGGCCATTTTAAGTACAGCAGAAACTGAGCGGGCATTTCTGAAGGGAATGTACATCTTCATCATGTTTTACTTTGAGGAGAGCAACTACTTTTTTTACAGGAAGAGCTTCTGCTTTCAGGGAATAAGGTTATTGGTATAAGCAGTCAAACATCAAAGCTGGGGCTCATGAGTGAGGTTTTGTTTCTTGCACATTTTTTGCATAAGTGCTCCTGTTCAGACCTCAAGTAGTCTGTCAATTATAGGCAAAACTTTTGAAGGGTGCCTGGTAGTAAAAAATACCTATACATTCCCAAAGAACATTTGAAGAATGCTGCAGCTTTTGGCTTGAGATTAAGTACCAAACTGCATAATAATAATTTGCAGAGGGGTAAATTAAATAGAGTTTTCAATCAAAGCAAGCTCTCAGCTTTTTCTCCTCTGTGACAATAACATAATTTTATTTTTTCATCAATAATATGTTCAAGACAAGAAGAAGAATCTCAGGTTAATTTAACACTTGATTTCAAGGTTATTTTTTCCTGTCTATGCAGCTTTTTTGAGGTAGGAGTGCCTTTTTTCTCTGTGTGTGTTATATAATAAACATATTTCAGCAGATAAGAAGTCACTTGACATGTAAATATTGTTTTGCAGAAAACAAAATGCTGGTACTGCATTGATTTTTATATGCTTTGATGACTTTTTAATATAAAAGAACACACAGATTAGTTTTATAAATGGAAATTTTTAAAAAGTCATCCAAGAAAATCCCAACCTTGTGAAGAATTATGGATTGAGAACTGAATAAATGAATAGTTGTATATTGTTCTTTAAGAAAAATAAAAGACCATTTCTTTGCTTTTCTAAGCACTGAGTTGAGGGAAAGAGTAAGGAATGGAATGGAATGGAATGGAATGGAATGGAATGGAATGGAATGGAATGGAATGGAATGGAATGGAATGGAATGGAATGGAATGGAATGGAATGAATGATTGAAGTATTTAAGAGAAACAACAGGTCTGGTTTCAATCTCAAAGACTACAGAGTACACAGGAACCTGAGGATTTGTCATTCAGCTATTGGTCACAAAAGGGAGGTAACAAGTTATTAATATTTCCTCTAGAAAATACGTTTACCATGAATGCAGGGAAGAGTGGCACACCTAGCTGTGCTGTTTCCAAGGAGTTTGACAAAAAGCAGTCCTTGTTTAGTATTCAGTTTGTTTAGGTTTAATCTAGGTTGTATACCCCTCATTACCTTTTGTTGAGGGAAATCTCTATGCTTGAAAAAATTACAGGCATTTTTAATTTTAAGTGTAGGATTTTTCTCTCTATGAGGCTTAATCCTCTCTATGAGGCTTCCCCCAGTGCCCTCTTTCCACAAATTGTAGATAAGGCAAGATGAGTAATTCAGGAAGCACTGAGGAAATTTCCTGAAACCCAAGTTCTCAAGCTTTATAGCTAGCTTAGCTAGACTGAAGTGAAACAAAGTTCATCAGGCTGGTCTGTAAATTTCTCCTTTCTTGTTATAACTCTTATAATGCAAAAAGGGTAATTTCTTTTGGAGCTGTAGCTACTGACTCCAAATTTCCTTCACATATTTTCACCATATTCTTAAATAAATTAAATTGTTGTGGTTTTTCTATTAATTTCAGTCCATTTTCCCCTCAGTAATATATTTTATAAAAGTAAAAAAATATAAAGTAAACCATTAAAAAACCCACTAAGATCCTTGATTTCCAATACCGAACTCATACATCAGTTCATGCTGTGTGTGAGGAGCCATAATTTTTTAGCGTCAAGTTAAAAGTATGATTAAGATACCTCTTACAGAAAGACTTACAAGTAATCATTGTAAAATTACTTGCAGGGATACAAATCTTTTCATTAGGGAGTGCAACCATTATTAACCAAACAGACTCCATAGTCAGTCAATTTTTACCCTTTATGCCAAGGATTTGAAATTTCTTGGCATCTAATGTCACCTGTAGAAAGTCTTTTCTTTTGTAAATGAAAACATTTGAAACTAGAATGAGGAACATGCTCATTTCTCAGAGTTCTCTGAAGGCAGCTCATCAGAACACCTTGAGATAAGACAGTTATTCTTTCTGCTAGCCATTTGAAATTTTGATCTCTGAATTAAACACTATATAACCACAGATAAATAAAGCCAGTAAGAATACTTTTTTTTGTCTAAACCTAGTTCCATTTATTTTTGCTCTAAACCAAATAATTAATTTTATTTCATAAATGTCTAAATCTAGACTTTCTAAACCATTAATTAGAGCCTATTTATTTCCCTGTGTGTAGACTAGAGTATGTTTATAATAAAGGAGAAAACCCCTTATTCTTTGAAAAATAAACTGCGTAAACTGTTTTTTGAAAAAATGTTTATTAACAAATACCTCAATATTTTAACCACCTGAAGAGTTAAACTCCCCCTAGGACTTTCTGCCTACAGCTTAAAAGTTCTGGTGCAACTTTGTGTAAAAAGTCTGGGTCCTCATATCAGCTAAAATGTTTATAAAAGGCTAAGGTACTTCCATTTTCTACACAGTTGTTTATAATTGTTATGAGAAGAGAGTCATAAATTATAAAGGAAATCGAATAGTAAATTATTTTAAGGCTGAAATCATAGGTCTTTAGCATATCAGTCCTGAAAATACTGATCGAGTTGATCTTTAATAAATTTTGTAGATAACCTTTGCTGAGTAGATTGTGTTTGCCAGCTTGTAAAATTGACATGTGAAGGACCAACAATGTAATCACTGTGGAGAGGTGTAAGAAATAATTTTAAGCCTATTTAGTGTTCTATTAAATAACTTTCTGATTTGATATTTTGTTCTTGACAGATCCTTTATGTCAGGCTGTTAATTTTCTTGAGTCCTTTGAACTTCAAATCACACCACTAATGGAGAGCAGAGGATTTAGAAATTCTGAAGGAGGTCCCCAATGGACTGACAAGAGAACATCTGATTTTTCCTTATGACTGAAAGAATGCAGATATTTAATTATGTTTGTGTAGCTGCTAATGGTGAAACCGCTATAGAACAGTTGAAGGATGACCAGCTGTCGGAGTGCGTGTTTGCATGTGTGTGTGTGTGTGTGTAATTATTACTGCTTCTGTATGGAGGAGGTAAAGCAGTACCATCTGTATATGACATTTCTTTCCCTGCATGTATTTTTAAATACATAGACACTGAGACCAAATTTAGCTGAGAAAATCTATAAATGTCTGGGACAGGGTGGCTAGCAGCATGGCAGGTAACAAGAGTCTGAAACACTAAAATTTGAGCTGGACTGCAACACTTGAGGAGCAAACAATAGGAAAGAAATTCCATGGAAGGCAGAACAGTGTTCTTGGACAGCATAATTCATAGCTTCATAATGCTCTGAGGAGGTCCCTGGCAAAACTAGGATAAAGTATTTTTTCCCCATAGAGACACATAAAGCTGTGCTGAAAATAGAATGCCCCCCACTCTTCTGTTTGTGCTGTGTATTTTTTTAGAGTTGATATGAGTAAATGAATCAGAAACCATTCTCCATTTTAAAACTCCATGCCCCAAATCTGTCTGATTAATTTGAAATAACTTCATTGACTCTTGTTAATGACATATGTTAAAAACCTATGCTACATATGTTGAAAACATGTCTGTGCATTTCTTTTCTTGTTGTACTTGGGGATGTGTAAAGTATATATTACATAAATGCATGCTTTTAAAATGTGAATTATATAGCTTCTTTTAAAAGAAATACATCATTACTACTGTTATTTTAATGAGATACTGAAAGAGTACATATCAGCCATTCTTTATAGAACCATTACTTACTCAGCACTGAGCTATTTGAATTTGAACCAAGAGCAGAAGTCATACCCTTGTATAATTATGGCTGTTTGATTGATGACTGTGGCATTTTTCAAATTTTATACATTGTAGAATATGGAAAAATACTTCTAAGATTTGCTCTTCACAAAATTAAAGAATTAAAAATTAATCTGACTGAGAATCACACAACTGCAGTGAGGAATGTTATCATTTCACCTGGTAAAGGGCAGTAGTTCTCCCTGACCTGTTCCCCTCCCATACTGAGAAACTAGATTTAATATTTTGATAATGCCTTGAGATAAAAGCGAAATCTTGCCAAGAATGTCCAAAGGTAGATATTTGGGTAACAGGCTCAAAAGCTGGACAACCTGTGGAGAAAAAGAAATAAGTATTTAGGTGAGTAATAAAAATGAATTTGCCTCTCAGTAAAAATTTCAACATTTAAAAAAAAAAAAAAAAAAAAAAAAAAAGTGTATGTGCCAACAGTCAGCCGTGGTTTGTACAGTAGCATTTTTTCAATTTTCTAGGATGCTTGTGACACCAAGCATGACCTTAGCTGAGTGCTCACCATCTGTCTTAGGGTAACTTTATGATGCTTGTGTCCCCAGTCGTCTGTTCTGTTTGTGCTGTATATTGAGTCCTGTGCCTTTAAGACTGGTTCTAAGAGCAAGGAGAAGCACTGAGTTTGTTTTGAGAAAACTGCCTGACTCCTCCACATTTGAAGGGGTGTTCCATGGAGGTTTGGAGAGACTGCAAGACAGAGATCTTTTTGGCTTTTAGTTAGTTTCAGTTAGTTAGGGCAGAGAAGTTCCCTAGACTGTTTTTGGGTGGTTTTTTTTTGTTTGTTTTTTTTTTTTTTTTTTTTTTTTAGTGTGTTGTGGTGTTTTTTTTGTTTTTTTTTTCTCCTCTCCTTTTTGCTTGGAACTGTTTAAGTCTGCCACTCCTTTCTGAAATCCTTCTTTATTGTTCTAAAAGTTTTAAATATTTCAGGTCCTTTTTCTCCTTTTTACTCATGTCTAAGGCAGTGATTTTCTATACAAATTTCCAGCTGCAGGTGAAAGAGAAAACAAGGTGTTTCTCTTCAGTTTAATTTCTCATATTCACCCTCACAGATTAGAGAATTTTGGAGCCACTGAGTTGAACTGTCTGAAAAGAAGAATGCAGAAACCTAATTATTCTCTCCAGGTGTCTCCTTACCTTTCTTATGAATCTCTTGAAGAGAATTCTTACTAGTTTGTTTGTGCTTTTATCCAAGAAAAATGCTGAGTAATGTGAATGAGACAAAGTGTGACTGTGCCTTTCCGCGCCGGGCGGACGCGGGCCCCTGGCTGGCTCAGATCTGCACAGGGGCCAGAGCGTTTTCAGTCCAGGTATGCAAACAGGTTATCTTTACCTGCTGGACTCGGCTTCTCAGCAGCAGCTTGTCCAAATAGTGTCGTGACAACAGCGGCGGCAGATAAAAGGATGGTTCTTGGCTAAGCAGGTTTAAAGATGGTTTATTCAAGCCGAGCTGCGGGAGGTCCGCAACTTGTCCAGACTGCCGGCCAGAGAGAGCTTGAATTTCCCTCTCTCATCTTATAAGCAGGGGAGGATTCAGGGGAGGTTACAACAGGATGGCAAATCAGGGAATTTGGGGGGTAACAGGGGGTGTCTACTTCTAAGCCCCTGACCACTGACAAAAGGGGAAAAGGGGATTTCCCTGGGCACCAACCTATCACTCGACGCCCCACTGGGAATTTCCTGAGCCCGGGGAGGGGTCCCGAAGTGACAGACAGGATGCCCCAGAGCCGGGGGGAGAGGGGATTGACAAGGATAGGTGAGGAGTGGGATGATTGACATACAACGCCTTGTTATACAGAAAACTCAAAAGGGGATGGACTGTTACAAAATTGGGGACACAGTGAAATGAATCATAACATAAAACTTCTTATAAAAACTTAATAAAACAATTCTTGCACCGCCACAACAAAGAAGTAAAAACAAACAAACAAACAAACAAACAAACACAACAACAAAAATCACAAAAAACAAACAAACAAACAAACAAACAACAAACACACCCCCCACCCCCCCCAACTGTGTAATAGAGTTTCTTTCCCCCATGACTCAGACAGTACATTCCTACTTGGATAAAAATAGATCTGTGTTCTGTAGTGATGCAGATGGTAAAGTGCAATGAGTAATAGTCTCCAGAAGAAGTTATTTTCTTTAATTCAAGGCAGCATTATTTTCTGAGAATATTAAGGCCTTAATTATTCCTTGTACTCTATGTATATATATAGCTAACTATACACTATACTCAGAAAATAAGTCTTCCACTTTCAAATTTGTTTCTGCCAGCCCCAGCAGAAGTTTTGTTAAAAATTTCAAGAAATGAACTGAAATACTAAGTTCTACTTTATAGCTCTTCATACAACTCATATAGAAAATTAAATTGTATTTGAGCTAGTATTTTCCAATTATTAAATTTGATTCAGACACCTATTGGTACTTTTGTTATTAATATTATAGAGGCTAATTTTCTATAAGTAAAGGTTTTACATCATGCTTCTTTAGAGGCAGAGCTAATTTTCAAGGATGCAGTGATTACAGTATATTGGGAGGAACTTAACACTGAAACAATTGAAAATAATTTTTAAAAAATCCATCAGTTTTTGTCTTTTATTTTGAAGGTAACATAAATACAACTAATGCAAGAATGTCACTCTAATTCCAAGGAACTATAATTACATATTGAGGTTCCACTCAAAATTTATCAGTACATTGTTACTCATATTGTTTGATATCTCTACTAAATTTCTAAAGGAAAGCTGTTGAATGTCTGAGATATCTCCTGACAGAAAACCATAGTATGATCTCTTTATAAAGGAAAACTATCCCATCCAAAATATCTCCTCTTCATAGAAATGTTAACAATGGTTTTAGCTTTTTATAATGAGCTAACCTTCTTTGTTTGCTCTTGATCTTATGTGGAAAAATGTGTTGCCATTGCCAAAAATAAAGTAGTCCTGCATGTGAGGTAGATTATGATACGAAAGACATAAAAATTAATTTAAAAAAAGATCAACAAAGCTGTCTGATTTAGTTTTCTGAATCTTAGTTCTTTATTGTTCAAAAAACCCCAACCATTTGTTGTCACAGAGTTTGCTGCATTTTTGATTATTTCTTTATCTTTTAACTTGGACGTGACTGCTAAGTGAGAAAGTATAATGGTTCACACAGTCCAGAGTTACATTTACTATGCTTATGTTCAGACAGGTAAGATGATCTCAGGTGAAATAATTCATTTTTGTTCTGAACTTAATATGTAGAGTAATTAAAAATTTTAAAAGTCCAGGGGGTGGTGGAAATCAAGATCACTCAAGATCAGATGCTGTGTGAAGTGTAGGCGTCATTTTCCATCTCTGTTTATATGCCTGCCGATGATCCATACAGATTTGCAGTCACATCTAAATTTATATTCAGAAGCACTCTCTCTCCTTCACCTTCACCTTCTGGTTTTGAGTTTGCCCAAATCAGAAAACACCATAATTCAGCTCCATAATTCAGAGGTATTAGGATTGTTGGCAGCCTCCATGTACCCTGACTGCAAATCAAAACAAATTTTTGCAAGAGGAAAAGAAACAAAATCTTGCCAATATTTCTATATTTATACATAAATATATTTTTATATACATATATTTTATATTTATATGTGTATATATATATATACACATTTATATAAATATATATTTTTATAATATATATTTGTATAAATTATATATTTATATATTTATGTATTTATATATTTATATATTTATGGGTTTAGAACCAAGTTGTTTATTTTGTTGTCCAATTTTTGTTAGAGAATGCATTTAATTCTGATACACCAAGGACATTGATTTCCAATTATAAATTCTATTCCTACTGTTTGATATTCTTAGATATGTCAAAATAGAAATGTAAGGTATTTTCAGTAGCTCATATCTGTGTTTCAAATTCAGATGAGTTTATTCCTGAATGGAAGATTGAAACAAATGTGCATATGGGAATAATCCTTGCTATTCTCTCTCCCTCCTTATCACTCTGTTATACAGGTCACAACACTTGCTTAGCTAGTTTGATAAGGTTTCATTCAAAAAAAAAAAAAAAAGGAGACTTTTAATATTTTTATTTGCTTCCTTGTGTTCCTATGGTGTCGATGATAAATATAGATACCTCTTCTTCATCTGTGTTTGTAAACATCCATTTCTGCTAATCTGCTAGTACTGGCATGTTTATAATAATACTGAGGAAAAGTGTTTCGGAAAGTGGACAATTGACTCTGGGAAACCTGGGAACAACTGAGATTTTTCTGGTGCAGAACTCCTTCCAGATGAAATGAGTGTCAAACCTAAGTCAAGCTTCACAGGAAGAAAGAAGCCTGTGTGTGAGTGGGGAAAATAAAACACGCAAATAATAAAGCTCTTCTTTCTTTTCTTTCTTTCTTTCTTTCTTTCTTTCTTTCTTTCTTTCTTTCTTTCTTTCTTTCTTTCTTTCTTTCTTTCTTTCTTTCTTTCTTTCTTTCTTTCTTTCTTTCTTTCTTTCTTTCTTTCTTTCTTTCTTTCTTTCTTTCTTTCTTTCTTTCTTTCTTTCTTTCTTTCTTTCTTTCTTTCTTTCTTTCTTTCTTTCTTTCTTTCTTTCTTTCTTTCTTTCTTTCTTTCTTTCTTTCTTTCTTTCTTTCTCTCATAGAGGCAGGATGCACTTGAGTAAAATAGAACATAATTCGTGCTACTTTGAAAATTTTGGTGGTAAGAGTTAAGAACTTAATTCTTGTTGGTCCTTGTTATCTAAAAGACTCATAGCTGGAGGTACAACACTTTTGTTATGTTTGTTTGGACTGCATTTTCTCCATCCAGGAGATGGTAATAAAAATCTCTGAAGATATTGTGCAGTGCTTCTTTGAAGATTTGCTTTTTTTTTTTTCCCTTTGGATTTGGCATCAGGGAAATAGAAACATCATGAAGTTGCAAGTTTTTGTCAAGTTCAAAAGATATTTATGGAAAAATGATTTTAGGAAAAGCACTGTTTACCCCTATGGAGATTACATCCCACTTGCCAGCCTCCATGCTTGTGCATACTTGTGGATTGCTATATTCATCATGCAAGCTTGTTAAGCACTGGAAATTATTACAATTTATTGCCTTTGTTGCATGAAACCTTCAGCTGCTTTACTTAATAACAGCTATGTGTCTCTGGAGAAAAACAAAAAAAAAACCAAAAAAACCCAAACAAACAAACAAAAAAAACCCACCAAAAAAACCAACACTCTACTTTATAAATGCTCTTCCACATCCCTTATGTTCTGATCCTGCCATACCAGAGCTCCCTAAGTGTTGCCTCTGGGTTGATACAAAATGGAGAGTACAGGGCTCGTACCTTTCACAAAAATCGTATCTTAAAAGCTACTAGGTCCACATGCTTTCTTTTAGGAGACTGAAGAGTGCCAGCAGGACTCTGCATGCGTATGTGTGCATGTGTGAATTTTACTATGGAACATTTTTCCCTCTTTCTGCAACTCAAGAGAATTTGTTTTCAGATTTGGGGTGGGGTTTTTTGTTGGTTTTTTTTTTTTTTTTTTTTTTCAAGTTTGATGTACAGGAATTTTTAGGAGGGGATTGGAATCCGGTGTTTCATACTCTTTAGAATCTGATGGCTCTGAGCCAAAAACCTGCTAGGTAAGTGTCCCTGCAGCTAATGCCACTGCGATGGATGTACAGCCTTGGTTTGTTGTGGGTACTCAAGTTCAGAGTGGTAGCAAGAAGGCCACAAGGAGGATACAGAATGGTGCAACTTGGGAAATGTCAGTGACTCTCTGCTGTTAAAAAAACAACCTCCAAACCTATGAGGGTTAACATGTAGCCAGAGTGATATAGATACAGACTTAAACTGATGAAGTGCAGATGTAAATTGATAAAGGGGTTTGATGCACCATAGTATTGAAATGTATCTAAATTCAATATTGTTAAACATTCTTAAAGATCAGATGAATTATACATAAAGTACATGGATTATTTGTCCGAGGCAAACAATGGTGACATTTCTATTTGTCACTTAGTATGACCAGGTTAGCATGTTTTATTCAAAAGTTTTAAACAGTAGAAGATTTATATGAATTACTTTTTCACTGGACTGCTAGGTAAAACAGAAAGTAACACAGCTATTCTATGATGTGAAGTCAGATTTTACATTAAATAAATTAGCATGAAAATGTGATTATTTCTAACATCTCTAAAATTCATCTGACATTTTCTTGGCATTTGGAGACCAAAAGCCCAAACATTTAAAAACAGTGAAGGAAAAAGAAACAAAGCAGCATTCTCCTCCCTCAAAAATATTGTACAGAAAACATCAAGGTAAAAAACCAAAACTCCTTGATAATAGAGACCATGGTTTCATATAACTTAAAAGACCTATATGCTGGAAGATAAAATTGAAATATTTGGCATGAAGAAAATTTTCTGAATTATAAGAAAGTTAAAAATGAGGAAAAAATCCTCCTCCTTTGATCACACCTTGGGGCCTAATGAAATATAGGAGTTTAGGGTTCAAATTTAAGAGTCCACTTGATTTTGGAACAGCCTTGGATCATCTTTGCTTATATCACCTGTTGAACTGGAAAATAAAATTAACCATTCAGAGAACCAGAGAACAGAAAAACAGGAATAACTTTCTGCACGTGTGGTAGTGAAACTCTGCAAAGGATTGGTGAACTTGGGTCCAATACCTACTCTGGATAGCAGAAATGGGTAATGATTTTCCTATATCCCAGATAAATGCCTCAGTGTGCAACATTCTCTGCACTGAGGTGTGAGAGTCTGATATGACAACAATCAGCTTCATCTGCTTCCAGCTTGCTGTCAAGCTATCAGCATTTCTAACAGGAGTCAAACAGGGCAGGTTGAAGCATGATGGCTACAAGTTGGCTTTGTAATCTGAAGCAAGATATTTTCTGGCCTCTACAATGCATCTGGAGGATCTTTATTGTTCTAACACTTTTAACACCATTTCTGATTTCTATATGTTTTCATTAAGAAACACTCAAATCTAATAGTGTCTAAGAGTGGTATTCCAGATCCTGCTAGCATTTTACAAGGAGCACACACAGTCCAGCAGTAATAGAGGTTACAACCTGCTGATAGGGTACTTGTCCCTTTATGGCAGTTCAGAGAATACTAAGACATTTAAGTAGTGAACCATGTCATGTAATTCAGAATTTACTTATCTCATATCATCTCTGACAGTGGTCAGTTCCAGATTTATTAGTGGAAAGCAGAGAGAATTTTTCCTTCATTAACTTCCATTCTGGTTACTTATCTTATTGGACATATAAATCCTTGTTTGAATTTTTTTTTTTTTTTTTTTCCACCTCAAAGCCATTCTGTTGCAGAAAAGTTTGAATCAGAACTGTGTACTGTGTGAAAACAGTTATTATATTTTATTGTAAATTCTGAATTTTCTCTTCAACATTTACTTAAAATTTTAAAGTGGGTAATAAATTCTATCTATGGACAAGGATTGCAGCTGCACTTTGTCAATTTTTACACTAAATATAATTGCGTACAATAGTCACAAAGGAGACCAGTTCAAGACTCAAGTAAATCAAACATTATTCATAGCAGGTGTCTGTTATGGATCAGTGGTAATGAATTTTTCACCTCAATCACATTTTTTTCCTTCACAGATGAACATGCAAAAAGCAAGTAAATACACATACATGAGAGGTGGACTGAGAAAATGAGACTAGGAAATTGTTCTACACTGTAGTGTAGAACAGACAGGTGGATATGAATGGAAGAGTGAGGAAAGCCCATTACTACAGCAGTAGCCCTGTATCTTGACAATGTCAGAAATCACATTTAAAGTTAACTACCATCTGACATGTTTCTCTTTAGACCTGCCGGCCATCATCAAATATTTATCTACCATGCACAGTAGCTGTTAGTCTCGAAAGCATTTTTTTTCCTTGAAGGTAGCTGTAGTACTCAAATATAAATTAAAGTTACATTGACAAATTTATGACATTTAGTAGCATAGTAAATTTCTACAACTTGGAACACAAAATTGGTACAATATAATTTCACATTGCTCTGCCCCATCTCAAATTTACTGAATTGTCAGGTTTATTGAAACTTCTTTTTTGGTCTCCTAGATTCTTTCACTATAATTTCTAAACATTTCAATTATTTTTAATTGAATGTGCACCTTACTAATATATGCATTATAAAATAAATTAAGTCTATGAAGCAGGAACCAGTACTCCTTCAGCCATGTTTCACCTCCTTCTCCGCAAAATTATATTTTCCTTTGTTTAATCTCCAATTCTGAAAATGTTGCTGTACTTGTTGTTCTAGCTTAGGATATATCTTAAATGAGAAGTGACTAACAGTTCACAGAATCACAGAATCAATTAGGTTGGAAAATACCTCAAGTCCAGATTATGACTGAACACCATCACCTCAAAAAGGCTGGGGCATTCTCTGCCACATCTAGTACTTCTTTAAATACCTCTGGGGACAGTGACTCTTCCACCATCTTAGGGAACCCATTCCAATATCTAGCCATCCTTTCTGTGAAGAACTTCTTCCTAAATATGATGCGTGTTCTTGAGTCATTGAAAACCGATATAGTCACAGACAAAGACCCTCTAACTAATTAAAGTTAGAAAGTGGTATGTTTATTCACCGGCAGGCGGCACGGGAGTCATCTCCGAAAGGTGTGGCTGCCCTGAACAAGGCTCTTTGCTCTCTATTTATTTTCCAAGATCTTACATACAATACAGATGCATAACCCCAGCACCTCCCATCCCTGCTCTCTATTAAAATGAGGCTATCAGTCCTTCACACGTGCGCAGTTCTTCTCTTGAATTGGGTCGGTGGTCTCGAATTGGGTCAGTGGTCTCAAAGGATGAAGGCAGGAGAGTCTTCAACAGGTCTCTGTGACCCTCTGGCAAGATCCAAGGTCCCCTGCTTCGTGATTGATTAATACCAAGTCCAGGTGCTGGCCATTGTTCTTATGGGTTTCAATTTGTTCTTATGACAGTTCACTTAGTCCACTTTTTCTATAAACAAGCTCATAGTATAACAGCTGTTATAACTAACTTACATTTTGATCAATATAAATTGCTTCTAGCCCTTAGCTAAAATCTTAACTCTTTAAAATCATGTTTCATTCTAACTGTACGTTGAATAGTGTCCTAGGTTACAATGTAAGATGTGCCCAAGGTATGCATTCTATCACCATCTACATGAGCTGTTGAAACTAGGTTGGGCAGTGTTTCCCTTGCCCCCTCCCTCCAGACTAACTTCTGTTAATGGCCCATCCATGCCGTCCTGCATGACTCATAGGTAACTCCCTCCAGGAGCTATCTCTGTTTAATGGGCAATAAAGGACCCATTGCAAGACTGATAAAATGATATCAGCCTATTGTGAGATGCTCTGCCCAGGGGGCGGAGCCAAGCATTCCCCACCTGGATATGACCTGGGATTTGGGACAGCATAGGCAGCCTTACCCACTGGATTCTCAAAAGACAAGAACTACTAAACTTTTTTACAGGATCACTGCTTCAACAAGACCACTTCATCTGGACTGCTACCACCACCCTAACTAACAGAGTGTCAGGTTGTATTCTGACTCTGTCAGTGTTCTTTTGTACTATTGCATTTATTTGATTTTATTTTACTTTTTTTTTCTCCTATTAAATTGTTTTTCTGACTTTGCTTTCAAGCCAGCATAAATAGAATAAATAAAACAAGCAAGAATGTTTCCATGTCCTTTTGAATTAAGAAACATCAATTTGATTTCGAAGATTATTTATTTGAACTGCCTGTGGATCAAATTCACAGCTTATTAAATCACAATTTAATGGTTTACCAGCTAGTTACTTTTTAATTTATCATTTAACTGTCATAATAATATTTACACTGTTTAAAACTTAATATCTATTTTCCCCTAATGAAGAAAACTAATTTTTCTACATATAATGTTTAATTATATTTCAGTTCTCCTTGTTTTCTCTAAAATCAAGTGGCAAAGAACAAATGATAAAAGTTTTTTATACTTGTGCTGGATGTTATTTGTACGTCTCAGCTGGTAACTTTCAGAAATCACAGACTGAAATTCTTTGGAAAAGACAGAAACAGTGGCTATAGATAAGACTACTGCTACTAATATTAATTCTTATTTTCATGGAAAATAACTACCCTCTGCATTTCTAAAAATTGCTCATTTGTTACTTTATTAGTAATGATGGGGAAAAAAAAAAAAAAAAACCAAGAAAAAGCAAAAACAAGAAAAGAGGAAAAAAAAGCTTGTTCCCCGTCACCTTCCTACTCCCTTATCTTTCCACCCATACTTTCATTTTCTCTCTGGATTTCTGCACAACTCCTGAGAACCAGAAGGAGTGACACTATGCATGCTGCAGGCATTTTCAGCCAGTAGAAGAGTTCAGAAAGAGGACCTGGAAATTTATCTGAATGCTTGCAACACTCTCCAGAGCAGTCAGCTACTGAAATAAATAGAATAACTGTATATATAACTTTATGCACACCTGCCAGCATAATGCTGTCCTCCTTGGAATAATATCACACTTGCAGGCTTGTTCTGTGTTGTACCATGTGTATCAGAAGTTGCTCTTCTGGGAAAGGCAGTCGTGCTTGCTAGCTGACAGGACAGAATGCTAAACACCCTTTATTTATGAGAATTTTTATTTTTAAAATTCATAAGCAAATAATTAATTTCAGCTTATTTTATGCCTTACAGATGATGAAAAATTGCTAAATATTTGGGGCACTCTTAGCAACTCGTTCAATCAGTCAAAAAAATATTGAATCCTTGCGTTAGGTCAATATGTGTGACACACGATTTGCCTTTCACTGGGACCAGGACTGGCAAGTGCCAGGAGCTGAGGAAACCCCTTTGCAGGGGCAGGACCATTGTAGACTCATGTCCTAGGCAGGCAGAGCCCCAACAGGGCAGCTTATGGGACTGGTGAAGGCTCTGGGGAGAAGGTCCTGTGTCCTGCTCAGCACAAAGCTGAGCAGGGATAGAGGGGCTGAAAACAAAGAGAAGATTTTCTCCAGAGATAATGATGGGTCAGTTGGTCCAATCCCTCTTTGAAGGGTTTCCAGTTCCCATAGGATAAAACATTCAGCAACCAGGTCAAAGAGCAGAGCATTGAACTGGAGACCTGCTGTGTTCCCTAATGACCTGAAATGCCCTAGAATAAATTCCATGGTTTTAAAATTAAATTCAGATTATAGAATCAATCTCTGGATAATTATTTTATTACAGGGAAAGATTTTTCCTCTCTTAGTCAGTCAAAATTTTACTATTTTATGTAATGAAGAATCTTTTCAAGAAAGGAATTTGTAAATTCTAATATGGTGACAAATTATGAACTCTCTGTTTCCTGAAAAATATCAGCAGAGAATCACAAAATCAATTAGGTTGGAGTAGACATTCAAGATCATTGAGTCCAAACCCTGGCAGATCACCACCTTGTCAACTAGACTATAGCACATACCACATACAGGGGTTTTTTTGTACACCTCTGGGGATGGTGACTTCACTACTAACATGGGTAGTCAATTCCAAAGTTTGGCAACATATTTTACAGTGAGGGAAGGAAACTTTAAAGATTCTTCAGTATGTATTTCATATAGATATTCCATATTCATATAGATATTAATCTTTTTTTCTCTCTATGTTCCCTTCTTTATAGATATTTACATTTCTACTTTTTTTGGTAAAAGCTTATATAGGCTATGTATTAACTATGATTAATTTACTAACCACACAAATAATAGTTTTCCATCCTCTGTGCATACACAAAGTTTTTCTCTGTCATTAGCACATTTTTCTATTTATGTTTTTCTGATCACAGCAGACAAGTTATTTATCCCTGGTGTAAATTTGCTGGAAAATGCTGAATGCTGGTTCATGTGCTGTGGAAGCCTCCTATTTCCCCTTCTGTCATCAGTGTTCAGCTGAGGAGATTAGATTTAAAGGGCCCCATTATTCACTGTTTACACACCTGATCACTGATTAAGTTAGTATTGGTACACAAGGAATGTGGAGCAGACCAAAAATCAGAATTGAGCTTTGTCCATTGTTCTCAGTTTCTCTTCCGAGATTCAGGTGGTTTTAGAGTCTTTTTGCCTTCTGCAAAGCCCTGAGCCGGACGCAAGGAAGAGACGGAGTCTTCAGGTTCTGATTTTCAAGGTTGTGCGCTTTGTTTATTGTTTCTTATCTTACAGTTTTCTCAGTGCCCAACTAAGGTCTGTGCAGCTGCTCAGGTATCAGACTCCTCCCACACTGGGCTGTCGCTGTCTTTTATACTAATTGTTACGTGTTCTTTATTTATCATTGCCAATACCTATCACTTATACTAAACAGGTCATCTCTACTTTGATCCAATCTCCTTAAACTACTTTGTGCCACCGTCACTGCAGAAAATGGAGTGAGGGAAGAAGAAAGAAGAAGCAGGAGACAATGCCCAAAATCTTCCATCTTGCTCCCATCCACTTCCATACAAAAAAACCCAAAATTACTGTTTTCTCACCCTGTGATAAGCTAAAATACTATCTTTCACACTCTCGTGGCCTGCAATCCATCCCACAGTGCAGGAAGCCTTTCCCATGCACTGAGATCAAAGCCAATGTCGCTCTGGGCTCTGGGCCAGGGTTCCAGACCCCCCTGTCCAGGTCTCTGACCCTCCAGGGCAGCCAAAGGAATGCCCTGGACTCCCAACAAATTGTGACTTTGAAACACGCACAGAGTAAATCTGTGCGTACTTATTAAATTTAGCTGTACTGCCTCATAATTGATAATTTTTTTCAACCTTTTTAAAATAAGGTGCAATAACAGAATTGTTTTTAGCACTGCCTTCTAGCTGAACATTGCATAAAGAATTTACCCAATCAAATCCTAGTATTTGTAGCAAGCAGCCTGAGTTCATGCCATGATGTTACAGAGATTGAAAATCGTGTCATTATCTAAAACTTAATTTAATCTATGAAACTTATACACTGATATCTAAGAGTAAAAGCCAAATTAGTGCTTCCAAAAAGATCTTCTTACCTAACATATAGGATCAATGAAAATATATATTAAAATTTACTTTGTTGTGTTTTTTTTAAATATGTTAAATTGACTTGAAATCTCTTTGATAAATAAAAAGCTAAAAAATTTATTCTGCAAGTGAGAACAAGCAATCTGTCTCTTCTGATCCTCCTTCCTGGTTTAGATTTTATGGCACAAGAGGAGAAAAACCTTCTATATTGTGTTGTTAGGCAGTCATTGATACATGTATTCTATAGTGCATATAATTTGTATTGTAGATTATTAATACAGAATTTTATGTTCAGAACTGCAAACGCTATCCTCTTCTGCATCTCATTGGTACTAGAGTACCAAGAAGCTTTAACTGGTCAGTGATTGGAAGATATGGATCTCCAAGTCTACAGCAGGATCATCAACATGCACCCTTTCAGTATAAGAACTAGCATGCTCAGGTAATTAGCATTATCCATCCTTCCAAAAGTAAAATTGCACTAAAAATATTATCAAAATGTAAATATTTTGCTTTTTCTGTCTTTCTCATATCCATTAGAGACAGGACAATGTGCCATTTTTTGTATGTCAATTGTATGACTCCACTCCATCATTTTCAGTGTTCATAAAACAGATTTTCAGTAATTAAGGGCATGAAATAACTGTTAAGGTTCCTCTTAATTTAACTGAAGGATAAAGATTAGTATCTATCCATCTATGATAGTTTTCTCTAGTGGACATTGAGTGTCTTTCTATGTTCTCAGTTTCTAAAATTATTCTTGACATATATTTATAATAATTCTCCAAGGATATCAGATTCTTCCCTAGCCAATCATTAGTATTATGTTACGTAAAAATTATCTAAAAATGCAATACTGCAATCAGTCCATGACTACATTTTGAAAGAGCTACTTTTACCAGTCAGACTCTGTTGAAATCTATTAAGAGTTCTCTCTGTTAAAGACAAAATGAAATGCCTTTACAAGTTTTCTGAGAAACTTTAATGTAAAAAGTAGTTTTGTTTGTAAAAAAGGGCTTGAGTCAGATAAGAGAAGGGTGTTTTTCAGAAAAATAAAATTGGTATATTGTGGCTGTGCCCCTCCACGCCAGGCAGGCGTGGGCCACCGGCTGGCTCAGATCTGCACAGCGGCCAAAGCGTTTCGGTCTGGGTATGCAAGCCGGCAACCTTTACCTGCGGGACTCGGCTTCCCACCGGCAGCTGGCCTTAATTGCAACGTGTCTGTGACAGTAGATAAAAGGATGGCTCTCAGCTGAGCAGGTTTAAAGATGGTTTATTCAGGTCCGAGTGGCGGGAGCTCTGCCACTCGTCCAAACTGCCCAGGCAGAGAGTGTTTGAATTTCCCTCCCCGAACTTATAAGTGGGGGAGGATTCTGAGGTGGCAATAACAGGTTAGAGAATCAGGGAATTCGGGGTGATAACAGGGGGTGTCCACTTCTAGACCTTGGACCACTCACCAAAGGGAAGAAGGGGATTTCCCAGGCATCAGCCTATCACTCGACACCCCTCTGGGAATTTCCTGAGCCTGGGGAGGGGTCCCGAAGTGACAGACAGGATGCTCCAGAGCTGGGGGGAGAGGGGATTGACAAGGATAGGTAGGGGGGTGGGATGATTGACATGAAACAACTTGCTATACAGAAAACACAAAGGGGAGGAACCGTTACAGAACTGGGGGCATAGTGGAATGAACCATAAAACTTCTTATAAAACTTGATAAAACAATTTTTGCACCTCCACAGTATACCTTTAGACAAAGCAAAAACACTGAAAAAATGTGTGCTGTGTTTATGAGGGATTTTTCACTGGTTGTACTGTGGTATGGAAGAGCCGTGAAGGAAAGTGACTCAACAGCCCTCATCAGTGTGGGAGGAGCTGAGGACCTGAGACTTCTCACAGCCTCCAGTGGTATCTGCCTGAGAAATCTCCTAATCCATCAATCTGTTGATACAACCTAAAATGTGCTTGAGCTATTATTAGCTGAGATCAGAGAAGAAAAGTTTTCTAAGGTATATTTGCTGTAGGAGTTCTGGTTCCTTGCAGAACCTCATTTGCTGGCACTATACCTAAAGCACATCATAGCCTCTGAGACTGGGGGGAAATATGATAGTATATAGGATTCTGGAGGACTAGTGCATATTCTAAGAAACTGAGAGTTTATTGTTGATAGTACTAAGTTGTGCAAAAAGCAAAAAATATGGAAATATTTCTGCTGGTTTAGCAGGCCTTAGTGAAAATTCAGATTTAGAACTCAACTGTGCTCAGACCTGTGGATTTTTATACAGGGCTTTATGTGTATATCATTCAGTATTACTATGAAATGCTTATATTTAGGGGATGATTTGATGTTTGTACAAAGTGATCACGCCAATAACATTGAAATTCCAGTATCAGAATCAGTACTGTGCTCTGATTGGTATTGAAGTGCAAAACTGTTCTTGCTTTGAAACCTTAAAGAACGTGCAAAGGAGTTTTCTAGAAAGACTATAGCCTGCAGAAGAAAGTGTCAAAGCTGAAAACATGAATTTAATTATCCTGGTGGATATTTATGTATATATAATGTGCAATTGCAATTTGCATACATGCATACTGATATAAGCCCCGACATTGTTGATGCTTCCAAATGCCATTTTCCTTTCCAGTAGATAATTTAGAACTGCAGGAGATACAAGAGGCAATGGGACAAATAGCTCAAGGAAGAAATGTAATAAATACCAATATTTTGCTAGAGCATCTCTATTTTTTTATACTTTGCCAGCACTTTGGAGGATTCTGCAATTAGAGTAACACAGGTCAAAGAAGGGAGATATGAAACCCTGTGGAAAGAAAGCAGAATATGCACATGAGAAAGCTGAAACATGCACATGAGAAAGCAGAAATGTGCACATGAGAAAGCAGAAATGTGCACATGAGAAAGCACATCATGAGCAGGATGATGCAGGAATGAACTGTCCATCCTCAAAGATACATGACTTGACAAATCTTCACTACTAAATGGAAATAGGAAAATGAGGGAATACTATGATTGTTTTTCTTTCCTTTTTTCAGCTCCAGAAACTTCTTTGAATGTTTTACAATAAGGGCTATTCCTCAGAAATGTCTTTTAGCTTAGAGTCAAAACCTTTAGTCCTCTCTACTTACTATACAAATGTTATATCAAGAAAGTTATGGAAAATAATGAAATGCCACTGGGAATATTTTATCTTTGGATTTTATCTCAGGTATGAAAAGGCAAAAAAATTGCAAGGTCCTTAAAAAGGTCTAAAAAACCATTAGAACTTTAGATAATTTGTATTCATCTGAATCTACTTCTGGGTCACCAAACGCAGGTCATTATTTACTTCACCTTCTTATAATTAAGAGCACAATTTAGAGGTTATGATCTAAGAGTAATCAAAACATCAATCTCTATATTTTACTATACCTAAGCTATTTATATCTAGTTATGGCATTATAATAGTCTCATGAAGTTCTTTCAACAAATACATGGACACAAATGGCAGTGTCTTTTTTTCTGAAGACTTGAGAACTACAGAAAAAAAGGAAAGGCTTTGCACAGTACTTATATACAGATGCTCTCTGGAGAAAAAACTTCATGACCTACTCTTTTAAAAGCCTAAATAAATTATGCTCTTCTTCAACCACATGGGTACTTTAAATGATTAAAAAAATATATCCAGGAAATAGAACATCAATTTCCTACATCCATAAGGGAAAATTTATTTAAATCATATGCTGTGTACACTTTGCTCAGTTTAGAAAGTTAGCTCCAACTCTGATAGTCTCATTTTCTAGCAGCTTCCCTACTTGTAGGTTTTTAAATGACAGGATTTTGAACAGAACAGAACAAAACAGCACAATAAATACTGTAGTTGTATTGACAGCTTGAATAAATCAGTTAGTAGACTGTGCAGCGCACATGAGAAAATGGTCTATTTTGCTAATATGTATTCTAAACACATGGTTCACTGTCATGGTTTAGGTGCTTCCCATTCAGTGTTCCCACTGAAACAACCCAAACCGTGCCCTGTTTGCTCATTCCTCGTTCCTTCCCCTCTGGTGGCAAGCTGGAGAGGATAACTGGAAGGACAAAACGCATCACGGGCTGTTATAAGAATAATTTATTGGAATTTACTGGAAATAGCATTGCGATAAGGAACTCAACAGTAACGGTATCAATATTAAGAACCAAAGAACGATTCACAGGCAAGTGAATCACCTCTGTACCATGTGGAATGCCCAACACCTGACCCTGCCAGGCTACCTGACCTGTAAGAGACTCCCTTTCCCTGAACCCAGAAATGGAATGAGGTGGTATAGACCAAACTCTAGGTCCTGGCCTTGTCACTCCTGGCTACTGCAGAACCAGGACATTCACAAATTCTTTGGTATTGCTATTCCTTTCCTTACCCTTTTCTGTACCTTCTGTGCACAGCTCCACATAGCAGGGATGAACACTTTTAACTTCAGAGGAAAGAGGGACTGATGAGCATCAGTTTATTGCCATTTATGATTTAAGATAGAATTTGAGAGGAAATATGGCAGAAAATTGTAGTTGCACTTTGTCTGTGTAAAGTCTGCCTGAGATCCAGAATTAGGACATTCTTCTTTTATGTTAGATGCCTTGCAGCGATGACAACAGCAGAATTTTAGAGGCCATTTCTGAACCACTGCACACTGTGAAATCTTGTTCTGCAAGGTGTGCTTAGTTTTTTCTACTGTTGCTCATTTTTCCTGCTGCTGCTAGGTTTTTTCAATATTTTGAAAAAAATCTTATTTTTCCAGGATTTATGGAGAACACTTTTATTCCAGATACTATGAAGAGAATTGGTGGGTTTTTTTAATAGTAACTTATGATTGAGCAGTTTTTTCATCATCCTTGTTATAAACTTGATGCCTTCAGTAAAATAGGAGAGAATCTATACAAATGAAACTGTTAGTACTCATTGGAGCTGGTATTCACAAGATTACCTGTCTATTAAAGCAGTTCAAAGCAGTCAAGGAAACTATGCCATACACAAAAGAATCAGACGAATGCAATTACTTTTTTGAAATATTCTATATGGCAAAGAGAGGGATCCTTCATGTTTAGATTATTGCTTTTACCAGGTATAAGACATTGAAAACCAAAACAAAGGCACAAAAATAAAGAGGACTTGCTCTGAATTTCCTATAATTTTTGTCCTTCTGCAGTATATACTTCACCATTTTTTGCTCTATAATTTTGCTACCTGAGTTTATCGTGTGTCTGTGCAAGATGAGCACAGGTACTGAAACAGAGGGATTGCATTAGGTGAAGAATACGCTGTGCAGAGCAGAATGTAGTGGATACATTTCTGAACTCTACTTGTCTGAATAGTACTGGCTAGAGCACGTGCATTAATTCTGTTTAAACACTTTATTCAATCATCCCATCACTCTGAGGGCTACTGAGCATGAGACATTCTGCCTTGTATCATTTGGCATTACACACACTCATTCCATGCTCACATCATGAATGAGTCAAAGAAACAAACCATAAGGAAGAGAAAGTTGAGGAAAGCCATAAGAGAAGCATTTAACTTTTTTCATTCATTGCATGCAACATGGGCAACAAACAGGAGGAAGTGGAAGCCACCATGTTGCTGAACAGCTATGACCTAGTTACCCTTACCAAGAATTAGTGTCAAGATTCCTATAACAGGAATATGGGTGAATATTGATGGCTAAATGCTGTTCCAAAGGGATGCAAGAGGAAGAAAGGGTGGAGGAGTTACTCTCTACAACCAAAGAGGGAGAGATTGTGAAGAGTTGTTTCTGAAGAGCAGCCCTGAGAAGGTAAAAAGGGTATGGGTATTAGAGACAGGGCAACAAAGGGAACATTGTGGCTATCAGCCCCTGATCAAGGAGAGGTTATTGACAAGGCCTTCTGGCTACAGCTACAAAACACCCCCACCTCTCTTGGAAAAGTAGCACAGCAAGCTGTAGTCAATCCAGAAGACTCCTGGAATGCATGGACCTTGTAGCAGTTGAGAAAATGATAGAATATTTTGTAGTCAAATCAATGTTTTATATAGTTAAGTATTTGAACAAAAGCTTCTAAATATTGTGTTACTACTACATGGCTTTTCACCTAAATTCTCTTACCTAAGTCCCCAGAAAATGCATCTACTTGGAAGACACAAGCTCTGCCTCTATGGCCATGTATGTGACCTCTGTTGCTTTATAGACCTGTTAGTGCAATTACTGCTACTATTCAGAAAGTAAGAGGTGAAGCAAAATAACAGTGCCTCATGTGAAATTTCAGAAAGCCATTTAGTGCTTTTTGCATTTCTTTATAATTTTATTTTCAAATTTATAATTTCTTTTCTCAGGCCTGAAGGAATGCTTGCAGCAGTCCCGTTGTGGAAGGGACATTGTTTCTTCACTCTTGGTGAAAAGATGGGAACTCAGTCTTTGGCAGGCCATCTGTCATGCATCTAGAAATGTTAAAAAGCATCTTGAGAAACAGGAAAATAATAAAAATTAATTATTTTACTGAAGTGTTACCCAAGGCTTATTTCAATCAGTATTTATTCTCAGGAATTGTCCATAGGATATCAAGTTGCATAAACTTGCATCATAACTCTTAGTTCTTGTATGCAGTCCATGACAACCATCTGCTTAGAATGACATGTTTGGGGTTTTCTTAGTGTCATTCAGTCTAACTGACATTAAAATATTGACAGCAACAGTTTCTATGGTGCATACAATTTAACAAAAGGGCTGCTGATACATAAGCTCTTTTAGGAATAAAATTGCAGCTTTATACAATAACACACACATACTCTTGAACTAAATATATTTTTTACAAAAATACAGACATAAAAGAAGAACTAAATGAGAAATTTAATGGCTCCAATATTTTAGATTCCTAGGAAAAAAAAATCCTTTACTGTAATTGATTCATGTGTAACATGTAACTTGTAAGAAAATAAAATATATTTACTGACTTTTGCTTTCATTCTCATAGTGTTTGTTTGTTTGTTTGTTTGGGTTTTTGTTTGGTTGGTTTTGTTTTGTTTTCCATTAAGTAACAATTTTTTTGCTGGAAAGATATAAATACTCTGGCATATTTCAGTAGAATAACTTTTGGAAATCAAGGGATTAGTATTGGTTCCTTCTGCTCCAGCTCAGGGACTTGCTGAGGACATGGAATTCTTTTCATCTCTAAACTGTTGGGTTTAATTCTACAATGAGAAAAAGATGACTGAAAGACATTTTAGATGATTTCTGTTCTACACAGAAAGGTGTGCTTTCAGTTCAGTTCCTAACAGTCAGTTGTCCCAGTCATAAAACATCATCCTAATTTAATATAATTGCTTGGGTTTCGGGTGTTGTTGTTCTTGCTGGTTTTTTGTGTGGTTTGTATATTTGGTGGGATGCTGAAGCTGTATAAATTCATACCACCTGAGAAACTGATCAATCTCTTCCTTTAGCACCAACTCACTGGTGCATTGTTTTCTATCTGTTGTCTCTCGGTGAAATCTGAGCTGGGGTTGTGTAGCTGCACTGGGGATACCCAAGTAGGACAAATTTCTCAGTCTGGAGTGCAGCCATCACACACCTTTGAGCTGGCCCACTGAAATCCATATAATGTATCCTCAATTTAATCTACATAATGTACCCTGAGCAATTTTGCCGATGACACAAAATCAGGAGTGGCCGATACGCCTGAAAGCTGTGCTGGCATTCAGCTGGCCTTGATAGGCTGAAGAGTTAGGTGGAGAGAAACATAATGAAGTGTGCCCTCAAGGGCAAAGGTAGGATCCTGCACCTGGGGAGGGCCAACCCCAAATGTCAGCACAAGCTGGGGCTGACCTGCTAGAGAGCAGCTCTGCACAGATGGACCTGGGAGTCTTGGTGTATTACAAGTTGACCATGAGCTGACAATGTCCTTGAGGCCAGGAGGGCCAATGGTATCTTGGAGGATATTGGGAGGAAGGTGGCCAGCAGGTCAAGGGGGGAAATCCTGTCCCTTTTCTCAGCCCTGGTAAAGCCATATCTGGAGTTCTATTTCCAGTCCCGGGCTCCTCAATGCAAGAAAGAAAAGGAGGTACTGGAGAGAGTTGAATAGAGGACAACAAAGGTGATTTGGGGTCTAGAGCATCTCTGTCACGAGGAGACACTGTGAGAGCTGGGCCTGTTTAGAGAAGAGGAAGAGAAGACAAGACAAGACAAGACTGAGAGGGAATCTAATTAACGATAAAAATATTTTAATGGTCTCAAGAAGATGATGCCAGACTCTCTTCAGTGGTGCCCAGGGACAGGACGAGGAGAAATGGCCATAAACTAAAACACAGGATGTTCCACCTCAAGATTCAGAAGAATTTCTTTACCTTGAGGGTGACAGAACACTGGAACAGGCTACCTGGGGAGGTTGTGGAGTTTCCTTCTCTGGAGAGATTCCAAACTCCTCTGGATGAATTTATGTGTAGCCTGTTTTAGGTGACCCTGCTTTTAAGGGGTTGGATGGGATGATCTCCAGCAGTCGCTTCCAGCACTAACGATTCTGATTCTGTCATTCTGTGATATTAACATGGTACAGATTCAAAAAAGACCAATTTACTTCTTAAGTAAGAAATATGAAAATGTGTTTCCATAGCACAGGCCAGAGCTTTCTTCTCTTCCTGAATGCTGAGCAGTGTCTATAAATACTGACAAGATCTAAAACCTTTTTTTTTTTTTTTTTTTTTAATGTTGAAGCTGTGATAATGCTGGTTTTCAGGAGTCTGAGTGTGTGGGTACTACCCATGAGACTTCAGGTAGGAGTGAAGCCAGACTCAGAAAAATATCAGGAAGCCCAGCTTTCATATCCTCCCAAATCTCAGTCAAGACAGACTGTCACCAGCTGCCTCTCTGTCTGCCTTGTCACTCTTCCAGAAAATAGACTTACAACTAATATTTCCTTATTTCTCCTAAAGCCAATCCCCAATTTCACAGCATGGCACTTCCTAACTGACCCTGGGACCCAGGTGTATCAAGAGTGGAAGAGTATTCTTAGATAAAATGGAGGGAATCGGGATATGGAGATAAATGCCTCCAGAAAAGAGAAAGAGCAGGTGGATATAGAATCAGGAGTACATTTTTACAGAGGCCATTGGATGCTGACCAGAAATGCTCTGTGTAGTGATGTGCTCAAATATGGAAGTGGAAATGAGTCCTGCAGTAACCAATTGTAGCTTCCCACTTTCGTCCTTGCCCAGTTTTAACTTTCTTCCTTAGTTTAATTACCAAAATGAGCCAGGTTTCCCCTAGGTACACTGAACTCAGCACTAGATGATTCTCCTATTTAAGAAGGTGAATGAATTCTTGCTTAGCTTTCCATCACAGCCATTAGCATGATTTTTATTATTATTATTCTTTTTTTTCAGATTTATTTGGAGCAATAGCATTTGTAATACTTTTTTATAGAAGGGTATTTATTTATCACATTTTCTTGAAAAAGTGGTTTTGCTCAGCTTTAGAATTCCTTCTTTTTTAGGTACTAAGACTTAACTGTAATTAATCTTTATAAGGTGAAAGACATTGCAGTAATATTACACGGAAGAGAAAAAAAAAAAGTTGGAAGAAGAAGACACGGGTTAGTAGAACAGGTTGGGTGACCTTCCCCTGTAATATTTTTCACCTCATAATATTGCTGTATCCAGCTGTGACTGAAAGTTACTTTTTTCTACTTCTACCCTTATACAGTAAATGCTTCTTCTCAGGACCCTCTCTCCCAGTAAATTAGTATGTCAGTTGTGACACACAAGGTGCTCAGTACCTTTTAACAATTGTGCTTGTCATCAAAAACAAGGTAGACATGCACTTGAATTGGTTTATGCCTCGATCAGCCTGTTTGAAGACTAATTAATTAGACACTAAATAATTAGGCACAGCTACTGGTGGATCTTGCTGTTCACTCCTGCAATAGCTGTGTTGGCAGGGACTGAGCAGTCTCTTGACCTTGTGGACTGACATAACAGCATAGGACAGAGCTGTGCATTTGTTAGTGGATGTGCACATGACATTTATGTGCACACAGTTCAAGATTTTGAGTTCATTTCTATAATTAATGTGTGATAAGGCATGCCTGTGTGGCAGGCATGGCAGGGGATAAGTTGGGTCCAGAGTCAGCCGGGACCAGGGCCTGCAGCAGGAATGGAAGCAATGACAGGGCCTGCCTCTGAATCTCACTGGGGAGACCAGGACATGGCATGGGTCCCAGTCCCATGGTAAGGGCTGTGAAACACCCCAGGGGAGGTTTGGTAGGGTGTGGTAAGACCCACGGGTTCTCTTACCATGTCAGCCCTGTCTAATTCTTTATAGCATGCCAGAATTAGGAAGCAACCACTTGAATATATTAAAGCATCAACTGACTGCATCACCTGGGAAAAATTAAATCAAATTAAACTTTTACAGAGTTTTTCATTTGCTTTGGAAGAAGAAGACACATCAAAGCAAAAAATAGTATTAAAAAAGGAATACAAAACCGTATCTGTTAAAGAGGCAAGAAAAATACTAATGATTAAATTGTTCTCTATACTTAATTAATATTAAAAATTATTATGTTCATTTGCTAATTTTACCTTCCTTAATATCAAAGAAAATGCTTGTGGTGTTTTTTTTTGTGTTTGTTTTGTTTTGGTTTTTGTGGTTTTTTTTTTGGGGGGGGTGGGTTTGTTTTTGTTGGTTGTTTTTGTTCCACACCCCCCCCCCCCCCCCCCCCCCCCCCGCCGCCCCCAAGCTGTATCTGTGCATGAAGGGCATTACTAGGTTGTTTGGTTGGGTTTCTTTACATCTTTGACAAATTCCACTTTCCAATATCTTCATGGTGGCACCTCTCTGTTTTGTTTTACTGACTTACATTGCGGGGTTTTTTTCAAAACAGTAGTTAGTTCTAAAACAAGATTGCTTTCTTGTTAACAGGGGGAGAACTGCATATGTCAATGTTTGGCATTTTTTTCCCCAAAAAGTGTGCAAAAGCATCCAGTAGCAATATATCTTAAAACAAAACATCTTTGTCAAAGAGGCTTTGCACGTAGACTGACTAACCCTTGATTATTTTCCCAAGCCCATGACTTAAGAAACTGGTGTGATGAGTTGAGGAATTTAGGTTGTTTCCTGATGATAACAGGCTTTATTGCCCATTTCATATATTTAAGCCAAAATATCCTACAAGATTCTGAAGTCCTAGAATACACAAAAACCCATAATACACAATCCTTTCCGACCAGTCTGTAAGCATCCCTCTTTCAGTCTAAAGCCACAAAGAAGTTTAACTTGTGTGTGGAAGAAGAAAAACACAGGATAAAATTATTACGTATTTCTGAATTCTGGAAGTTAGTATCTTAAGATAGAGATCACAAACTCAAGCTTTGGGACTCCTTGTGGCTTATGAAGGACACAAACTGCCTCTCTGAAGAAGAAATACAAGAGCAGGCATTCCAGTCCCTGTTTGACTTGGAGTTAAAAAGCTATCACTAGAGAGAGGAAGCCATTCACCTTTCCAGGGAGACAACTATCATGAAAGCTGATATTTCTTACAACACAGAGCAACAGAAAGAGCCTCAGCAGACACATTAGTGAACTGGGAAGTGTTTACTGTTCATAGGTAGGCAATGGCAACTACAGACAGATTATAAAAGCTGGGGGGAAAAAAAAAAATTGCTAAAGGATGACCCAAACGGTAATTGCTACCGGCAGAGGGGAAAATTCCAAATGCGGTTTCTCCCAAGACTTGCTGCTTTCTAAAGCTTTTTAAAACTCAGAGGCTTTTTGGGTGTCAAGTCAGAACAAAACTTCATCAATGTTAGATACATCTGCTGCCTCTCAGGGCCTTTTCATACCTTTTCTACATTTTGAATGTTATTGTATAATTTTTTTTTATGTATTTTTTTCTTCTATCCTGTTTGCAAATTGGCTTCAGCTAATCCCTTGTACTAAATGTGCAGTCTTGACATGCAACATTTATTCAGCAAAAATATAAAATACAAAAGTAATTTTTCTGCTTTCTCAGTGAACATTCAACCCAAACTTTACATGATACATAGTTTAAGAAATGTAAATTCAGATAATTTGCCAAAAAAAGTAAATTCATTCTGATTTTTAAAGTGCAAAGATATTAACCCGGTTTCATGGGGGGTTTTGGATGGTGTCAAACATAAAATTACCACTGTGTTTTTCCACCAGCACTTTATTTTATGGTTGAATGGACAACTCATAAAATATACTGAACCAGGACTACAGAGTCACTGCAATTCAGGTTTGAATGCTATATGATATTACTAAGTTAACAGTCAAGATTTTAATTTTAAATCCAAAATGAATTTTTTTTAGGACATGCTTCTGTTAAATTGGAGAACATGGAAAGTGGTTTTAGTTTATAGAATATTTATGTGCAATTGCTTTTGATCCAAAAATGAAAGAAAAACTCTAGTTTCTAGAGACGTATTTATTTCAGGCAGCTATTCTTTTCTCAAGACTGAGAAAGGCATGATCACCTTTCTCAAGGTGATCATCACAAGGTGATCATTATATGTGATGTAAATTATTTGCTATCTTCTGGAATTGCAGGTGCTAGAATTTTAAGCTCTTTTGATAGATGATGAGAACAAACTTGGCCAAAACCAGTTAAGTTTATGACTGAGACTATGTGAAATCACTACAGAGTAACTTATATTTCTGATCTTACAATTATTCAGGGCATGAATGTTAGAAGTCCATAAGGATCTCAACAAGAGTCAGGACTTTATTGCCCTAAGTGTTTCACAAATGGACAAAACAGTCTTTACACTAGAGATTTCAGCCTAAGATTTAAGCAGCACCCAACAGGTGGATAAGGCAGATGGTGAGCTGGTTGAGGCAACAAAATATTCAGAAAATCAGGTGCATTCACTAACGTTTGTACCCGTGGGTGGTCACTAGTCTGGCTGGTGTAAGGAGGTATATTGTAATTCTCATGGCAGCTGCAATTCCTCGGTTTGTTCTTTAAAAAAAAAAAAAAAAAAAATTCCTAAGGGCCAAATTAAGTAACTTTTAGTGAAGCTTAGTTGAGTTTATAAAAAAACTTGGGTTTTTTTGGTGTGTGTGTTTTTTTGTTTTTTTTTTTTTTCCCCCTAATAGTAGTATATTTTTTTCAAAATAATCTGGTTAAACTGGAGATTATAAAAGATGGATGTTGTTCAGACTTTAATTCTGAGCTACCCAGCTTTTTAAAGTTTCTTCATGTAAAAGAAAAATTTTTGAATGTTTAAGGAAGGTGTTATTTGAAGAGGTA
The DNA here is from genome assembly GCF_015227805.2 of Hirundo rustica. Lineage (NCBI taxonomy): Eukaryota > Metazoa > Chordata > Aves > Passeriformes > Hirundinidae > Hirundo > Hirundo rustica. The sequence goes on from NC_053488.1 coordinate 66,804,691, forward strand.
TTGGGACAAAGGAAGAGAAATGCTGAAGAATTTACCTTTGTCTGTAGCAGAATAAAATCACTGGTCTTCAGAAACCACTATCATACTGAAAAAGTGCAAATGGTCAATGCCACTCTGTGCCATTGTGTGACAGACTATGAGAAAGAAAGTAAGCACTGAGAAAGAAAAGGAACATTGAGAAAGTTGTCTTGGCTTGATCACAGTAAAAGTTACTTTCAATTGCCTTCTAAAAATCAGAATATAATTTGATATAATATAATTAATATAATATAATATAATATAATATAATATAATATAATATAATATAATATAATATAAATATATTACCTATACAGTTTCTTGGAGTAATCCCCCAAGATTTAAGATAACTGTAAAAAGAGTTCTTTGCTTTATCCATAGGAAAAACCAACAAGTTAGCCTATAGGTTGGAACCTAAATGGAAGCTTTTAAAAAACATGATCATGTCATCAAACTTTCATGGTTAATCTGGGAGAAAAAATAGTATATAGCAGAATAAACTCTCTTTTATAATATCCGCATAGATACTATTTTCAGCAGGGTAATTTTAACTGCTTAATCTATGAAATGTTTATCTTGTTAGGGTTCTATATCAATGTGCTGCATATGCAATCATCTAGAAACCATCTTGTCTTTATTTTTTCATCCTTTTCAGGATTGTGGCCTTTCCTATGCTTGCTGTGATGTATGTATTGACAAATAACTTAGCTGATTAGTTACAGACTTATTGTTTTCTTGGTTAAAATGCTTCATTTAATCCTATTGGTTAATTTGGCACCACAAGAAATGAATTTTCCAGTTACTAATTTTTTATGTTAGTACAGCCAAACAGATATCCCTGGATTTCTGTACTTTGCCAAGTACCAGTGAACACATTCCACTTCTGAGAAAATGTTAGTAGCTGTAATGAACTCAAGAAGCTTAGACGCTGGCAACACTTACCGGACAGATTACTTTTATTGCCATGGATAGGAAGGGCATATTTGGTTAGCCAAGAATGCTGGTGAAGAAAGAATGTCTTTCTTGCTGATTGTTTATGATTCATAAATCAGAAGACAAGGACAGATCAGAGACTTTGTGTTTACTTGCAAATTCAGGTGAATTTAATAATCCTTAGTATGCAACTAAAAATTTGTAAATAATATTGTTTTTACCAAGTTTTATGTGGGTGGTGTTTTGTGCAAACCACGAAATCCTTTCCCTGCCATCCATCAGTTCTCCAGCTGGAAAGGGTTTTAAAGGTCTGTTGATAGCTTTGGTAAGCGATAAAGTCCTTGCCTCTTTTTGTTAACAGTGCGGCTCTGATTTGGTCCATTATGTTTGTTACATTTTGCAGATATTACGTTGTCCACTGCAAGCATTTAGTTACAGGAAAATCCTTATAATTATTTATAGAGATTATGAAAAAAACATTGTGGGGCTGCAATTCAAGTACCATTCAGTGTGCTGAAAGCATAATGAAAGTACTTAATTAAGGTTTACATAAAATTGTAAATTTCTATTTACACATTTGCAATAACCCTACTTAATTCACTTGATGCTACTAGTCAGACATTTAAAAGGAAACAAGGGTACATCCTTTAATATTTGTCTACTATTTAATCTATTAAAATTCAAATGCAGGCCCAAAATAAGTAGCAAATGCCTGGTGTTTTGTTCAGATTTAATAATGAAAACAGACGTTTTTATAAAAAGCTAAGAAGTGCCAAAAAAACCCCATACTGTGAAACCAATATGGAGAGCCTAAGCCCAACATATGGTTAAGCTAATACCTGTCTCAGAGCACTTTTTCCCACTATTTTCTTAGCTCTAATTGCTTTTTGGGCATTAGAGTCCAGTAGATTAAAAAAAAAAAAAAAAAAAAAGCGCTTTTGCTAAAGTGAAACATAATTCTAGAAGAACATATTTTACATCTGTATGTCTTCCAGCTGGGTTTGTTTGAAACCAGTGAACTCAACATCATTGGGTATTCCTTATCACACAGGAGGTCAAATCCACACAGTGAAGTGATTTCCTTTTATACAAGCGATCAATGTCCCATGATCTGAAATACACACAATCTGAAATATGGAAAAATAAATCTATGTGATTGAAATATGTGCAAGTAGGATCTTTACTATAAAGAGTTAGTTATTAGTTAAGAGAGATTCGGGCAGATGTGAAGTGCTTTGCAAGTGTTAAATTCATTTAGTGTACTAAAAAAGTACTTGGATACAACTTAAAGAAACTGAGTTGTTGGTGTTTTTTTTTTTTTTTTTTTTTTTTCCCCCAGCAGTGTATATTTCACCCTCCCCTGAATGAAGCAAAAATTTTTCTAAATTGTTGCTGTAAGATGAATTTGTGCTAAAGATTTTTCCAGAAAATCCATCAGTCCTATCTTTTACCTTACAGTTTTTTTAGTTAACAAAGGTGTGTTGCCATTCTGCGGTGCTTATCTGGACCTGTGATGAAAGCTATAAATTTCTCGACCTGTAAATTCCTTCCAGGTAAAATCTTTGTTATCACATTTAATAGCTAAAGCAATGTTATGTTAAAAAAAAAAAAAATCCCTTGAAGGACCAGTGACCAAGATTCAGGTTTGTTTAATCCGCTTGCCTTCCTTAATGAAAATTACACATTGCTATGGTTGTGATAGACACAGCTCAAAATAAAGAGTGCAAAGGGGGTTGGCCGTTTTCCTAACAATCTGTTGGCTAGTACCAGGACACTTTGCTAGCATGCTGCTGACAGTCAGGAGCTGCAATGAACACTGGACATGCAGGCTGCTTCTACACAAGGAGTGTCTCTGTCAGAGAAGGTGAACCACCGTCACCTGCCCTTTGCAGGAACTGTTTTGCAGGACCAAGGAACAGGCTGGTTGCACAAAAGCACGAAAGAAGGTTAATTCATCAGGTTATCAGAAATGATCAAAAGGTTTTCATCCAAATCAGTGAAGAAAAAAATGTGAATAACCCTGATAGAAAGGATAGTGAGAGGAAAGGCTGCGCGCAGCTATGTAGCAACACGTCACCAGTTCAGAAATGGACACTATGAAAAATGGACACAAGAGATAAAGTTCAAGACACAGCGTGAATCTAATCACATCTACCTCTGATAGATACCTGAGGGGCTTGTTTCTTTTGAGCTTTGGTTGAATTTATGACTATCATTATGCCCATTAAGTCTGCCTGTATTATTTCTAAGCTCATCTTATGATGGAGCTGATCCTTCATACCCTTAAGCAAAGAGAAGTAACATATTTGGGGGGGGAAAAAACCAAAACAAAACAAAACAACCCCAAAACAACAACAACAACCTTAATAAATATCTCACAAATAAAGGATTTTTTTTTAACAGAAGAAGTTTTAAAATGTGTTTTCTGGGTTTTTTTCTGTTTTTTAAAATATTTCTGCATGCTTCATTACTTAAGAAATATTAATCAAAGTGTTCTTTTCACTGATTAATTTACAGTTTTAGTTTTCATTTTTATTTGAATTCCCAATTATAGGTGAATTTTGATGCAGTGTGTACCATTTCCCTAAGAGTTTACACAGAAGCAGGAGATGGTAGACAGAAACAAATACTACCTTTTAAGAGGGATATTGCTTCTCTTCAATACAACATAATTCTGATTTGTGTGAGACTGTTTGCTTAGTATTGTAAATCAAACTTAACTCTTTTTTGGATCATTTTTGATGAATAGAGGCAGAGGGGTTTTTAAAATGTTTCAAAAGATGGAGGTATTTCTTCATTGTTTGCATTCCTTTCTTGTTGCTAAATACTGAGAACAAAGTGTTCATAATTTATCTGACTTAAATTGCATGGTTTATGTAACTTGTATGCTGATGGATGATTTGTGTACCTTTACTGCTTTTTAATTTTCTCCTCCCATATTTATATTTATTGATGATTGGTACTGTTCTTTTTCTACTTTTAGTAGTTTAAGATGATTAAAATTTAAAAACATTGTGTAAATTTTTATCTCCACATTTATTCATAGTCCAAACCTCTCTGAGGAAAGATAACATAAAGCAAAAATGTGCTTTTTTCGTTCAACACATAGGTCATCTTATAGGTCAGTTCTCACATTGTTCTGGCTTCTGATGAGAACTCATGGATTTTGGTGCCAAATTTTACTATCTTTGCAGAATTTGAGCCCTACTTGCATATTGGGAAACAGAAAAGACAAGCCTAAGTTTGGTTTCATGTTTAAGAAGTTCTTATCTGTAACATGTATGATCTTTATTATATATAAAGTAATTAGATTCAGAAGGAAAATAGAAGCGTAATGAAAACAGATGGAGCTACGTATGCTGGCAGAATATTGCACTTGCTAGAGAAAAAATAGGATAAGGACAGGAGACAGGTGCTTTGGGGAAAACATTTACACTTGAATGTTCACCAAAATAATAAGAAAATGGGACTATGTAGATCTCTTCTCCAAAAAATTCATGGCAAGATCATTAAAACCAAAGTGCTGCAAAAGCAAATAATGATGTGCCTGATATGCCTGATATGCCATTAATGCAAGATATTATTAATATGGATGTATTAGTAATGCTGTTTTTATCCTTGCTCATGTTGACAAGTTACCAGTCTTCATCCATGAGAAGCTGAGGCACAGCAGCTCTGTAGATAAACCTGGAGGAAGAAGAATTTTTGTTGTCTATGCAATGATCAAAATTTTGCTGTAATTTTCACTGGTTAGATCAGTACAGCACCCAGCTTATGACCCTCAAGGCTTGTAATTTTACCTAGTTGGGCATAGGTTGAGGGGACCATGATGGCCAGTTATAGGGTTATAACACAGTTATAGGGTGTTTCTCTATATGGCATGTTTAAACCCCACCAGTGGTTGCCCTGTGTCTCAGCTATTTGATTCACGTATCTACAGTTTATATTATTACCTGGAGCTTAGATGGGAGGTTTTTGATAAACCTATGTAAATACAAAGAAATAGGACTGTCCCGTTGTTTCTTAAGCTTTAACCTGCCACTTTTAATGATTATACCTTCATTACGTGACTTCCACTGGCAACAAGGAGGCATCAGCATATCGGTAGCAAGGTAAAAGTAAATTTGTCTTCTGCCAACGAGTCCTGCCTATTTCTAGACTTTTATTTTGCTACTTTCTCTACTTTACTATTGATATCCCAGTATGCTCACTTACTTAGAGGAAACGCACTGGAGGTAAAAGAAGAGACATGGTATTTTGTTGATTTTTTTTCTTGTCAGATGTCTTTCTGCGTTAAGATTGAGTAAGGTATTCTGAACAGTTTAAATACGTGGTGGGTTGAGTTTGGCTAGATACCTATTGCATACTAAGTTTCTCCAGCACACCCCACCTTCCCTTCCTATCCCATGTCATCCCTACCTAGGCTAAATATTTGTCTATAAAATTAACATCATTCACTTTCTATCTCATAGTACATGTTGAAAAATCATTTATTTTCCTATGATGATTTTCCTTTAGACTAGAACTCCTGAGATTTTTTAAAAAAATCTTCCAATTATCTTTAAACAGCTGAAACCAACAACAAAACCAATTATTTCAGCAATATTCTTTTATTGTAGGAAATGAAATGAAATACAGGGTACCACCAACATTCATGAAGAGCAGAAAAGCCATTTTGTCATAGGAAGAATACCATCTAGAGCTTGTATAGACAGAAGAATAACTTAATGCCATTAAGCAGTTAGGAAAAAAAAGGAAATAATGTGTGAAGAACTTATTTATTTATGGCATTTAAATTTGAACTTAGTCTGCAGATATATACAGATTCCAACATTTAGACCTTGGAGCAAATATCCCTGCAAGAAAGACAGATGAATATCTTGTCTTTCTACCAATGATATAAGAGAAATTACTGAGAAAATTTTCTTCGAATAAGATTAGTTGTGGCAGGTGCAAACAGTCCTGACTCATCCCTTCCCATAAAGTGAACCTAATTTTCTCACTTTTCTGAAGGTTAAGTGATGAAGAATTTCACACCATATATCAATTAAAATCAAGTCACATACACAAAATCTCCAAAATGCTGTGGTTGGCTAATGGTGAGTCCCATTGTCTGCACAGCTGGGAGTGGAAACTTAATAACCCTTTGCAGAAATTTAAATTATATACTCTTGCCAAAATGCAGCAATACTGGTCATCCTCCAGATGTGTGCAGAACAGAGATTGAGAGAAATTACTCCATGAGGATTATTTCTCTCCCATTAAGTGACAGTCTCCCTTCAGCTGGTGCAAACATAGACTACCACAAAGCATTACTTTCTTATATTTTGGTTTATTATTGCTTGAATGAATCCCAGAGGAATGTAATGGAGTCAAAGTTTCGCAAAATGAGCTGAATCTTTACAGAAATCACAACTAAGACAAAAACAAAAGAAAAATCAGCTTAGCCTTTTCATAAGAAAGCAGTCTATTTGTAAATATTTATTAGAAAAAGAGCCTGTGTAAGCTTCATATGACATGTCTGAATGTAGTTTTCCTTTGGGTCTACTTTTAATTCTGCAGACAGAGTGTTATCAATATGAAACAGGAAATGTCACAAAATGCCAAAGATGTCACTGAGGGAAGACAAACAAAATAAATAAAAGGAAAAAAAAGAAAAAGAAAGAAAAAGAAAAAGAAAAAGAAAAAGAAAAAGAAAAAGAAAAAGAAAAAGAAAAAGAAAAAGAAAAAGAAAAAAAGAAAAAGAAAAAGAAAAAGAGGTAAAAAAGAAAAAGGAAAAATGTTGAGCCCACACTGAAGTCAAATGAAATAAATATGCTTCACTGGTAGCGAACAGTGCTTTTGAAGGGAATATGATTTTATATGTTTTGTATCCTATTCATTTTCACAACATTGATGGAGAAATATTAAGACTTGTGAGTGCTGAGGACAAATTAACTTATCAATTATATGTATGGGACAATGGAGACTGAATTTATTTCACCATTTCCAATTTCATAAAACTGTAATTACTAACTTGTGGTATCTTCATGAAAATCTGCATTTATTACCACTTAATTTGAAGTCAGTGGCTGGTGTATACTTAACTTTTCTGCCATCTAATGCAGTGTTGGAAAACAGCTTAGAGTAAAGCAGTCTTTCTTTTGAATGCTCATAGCAATTTTTTTTCCTGCTCTTGTCTGAGCTGAATTTTGCCTGTTACAGTAAAGAAATTGGTTTAGTTCAAAACAGCACAGAAAAATTAAAATTTGCTCAAGGACTTCAGTGTCTCTGCCTTTCTTTTACTGTCCTTTTATGTGTATATCTCCTTCCCTTGAACACATATGAGGTTACATTACCTCAGGAATAGATTCTGCCACCACTACACCAAAATGATACCTTATTTTGAGTGCAGTCTCACAGAATGAGATATAGATATATGATACTTCATGTGAATCAGTCTAGCATGCTGTAGGGAAGTGCTGGCAGCAACCCGTTTCTTGCATCCCTGTTTAAAGTAAAAGAAGTACAAAATCCATTGTTACTTTGTTTCTTGCAATAAAAGATGAAGGAATGAGAACACATACTGGAAAAAAGCTTTGTGGATTCCCTTGTTTCAGGGGAAAGAAGTTAGCACTTGCCAAATCTTTGTTCTTTTGTTAGTTTGGGTTTTTTTGAGGGCATGAGTTATGTAAATCTGTTCCTTCCTCCTTATGACCTGAGATCGGCACAGTATATGGAACACCCACAAGTGACTTTACAGAATTATTAGATCGAGAGTGGCAGCAAACCAGATCAATCAGTGTCATACATTTGGAATCTATGTTGATTCTACTATGGTGTTGTACTAGAAATAAACTAAATCACAGGCCAGAATTTGTCTTTCACAACACTCATTCTAAAATAAATAAAATTTGAAGTTAAAAAACCCTGTTGTGTACATGCAATATATGACCCATATGGAATGGGAATTGGTGGTGTAATAAATAGAAGAATGTGATCATCTGCAGAGGTACTTCTTGATACTTTTAAATGCTTGGATGAGGGCATTAAAAGTTTATGTAATAAATATGCTGCAGAAAAAAAAGCTGGACTAAGAATTGCATTGAAGAAAGGGTTTAAAATTCAAAATCACCTTGAAAAAATCAGAGATATTGTATAGGATATAGAATAAAATTTAATAAGATAAATATTAAGAACTTTATTGTGTAGTAAAAATAGCAGTCTACACACCGGAGGGAAGAGATACCATCCAGAGGGACCTTGACAGGCTTGAGTGGTAAGCCAGTGAAAACCCAAAAAGTTTAAAACACACAGTCCTGCACCTGGGTCTGGACAATCCCTGAAATATTTACAGGTTGGGTGGAGAACTGATTGATAGAAGTCTTTCAGAGAAACACTTGGAGGTGATGGTTGATGAAAGCCTTAAGACGAGTGGGCAGTATGTTCTCACAGCCCAGAAAACCAATGAAATTCTGGGCTGCATCCAAGGCAGAGTGCCCAGAAGGTTGAGGGAGGAGATTCTGCCTCTTTACTTTACACTGGTGGGACCCTACCTGGAACTCTGCATGCAGCTCTGGTGCCCCTAACATAAGAAAGACACGGAATTGTTGGAGCAAGTCCAAAGGAGGGCCAATAAATTGATAAGAGGATGGAGCACCTCCTTTACAAAAATAGGCTGGGAGAGTTGGGACTATTCAGCCTGGAGAAGAGAAGGTTGTGTGGAGACCTCACAGCAACCTCCCAGTGCCTAAACAGGCTTCAAAGAAAGCTGGAGAGGGACTTTTCATTGGGAACTGTAGTGGAATGGGTACAAACTGAAAAAGGGGAAATTAAGGTTAGATATTACAAAGGAATTTTTTACTGTGAGGGTTGTTAAACATAGGTGGTCCAGCAAGGTTGTGGATGCCCCAATCCTGCCTGTATTCAAGGTCAGGTCGGGTCAGAGACTGAGCAACCTTGTCTAGTTGGAGCGTCCAAATAATGGCAGGGGGTTGGGAGTAAATGGTCTTTGAGGTGCATTCCAATTCCTTAATATTTTGTGACTCTACAAAATTCAGGATACTATTAGATCATTAGAAAAAAATGAAAAAAAAAAAAAAAAATTCAGGTGATGGTGGTCAAGAAGTTAGCAATGAATTATTAGGGTTGCAAAAGAAGATATTACTTTGTATAGTAGGATGAAATGTGAACAGAGGTTGTTAGAAATGTTAAAGAATTGTTCCTTTTAAGGAAATGTAAGGCATTGTGTTGTTATGGGGTTTTTTTTGTTTGTTTGTTTGTTTTGTGTAGCTTGAGAATAATGAGTTACATTTTGAAGAACATATGGATCACTAAAAGAGATCTGAAAGAGCTGTATGAGACAGATTAGGGGTATGAAATAAATCACTTCTGTGAGGAAATTAAAGAGCTTGGGACAATTTAATTCAAAAGATAATGAAAGAACACAGAGAAAAAAACAGAAATCAGGTATACAAAGGCTTTTGCAAACATCAGAAAAAATATATTGATTTAAAATGCAGCACAAAAAATCACATAAGAATTTTCAGTTTATTTTTATTTCAGTTCATAAAGGTAACAAAACAATACAATGAATTCACTTAAAAGGCTGGGGAGTCTGTATGATTAAAACAACTGTGCAATTTATCATATGTTTTAAGCAGTGAAAATAATAGCTATTCCTTGGGTCTGTTCCAGTCCTATTTTTCTATAATTTTAATTCTAAGAATCAGAGCCGGAATTTTTTTTTAATTCACTGTTGTCTAGTAGTATGACTTTAAACCTCATATTTTGCAGATGTGCCATAAATCCTTAGGAGATAACAGTTGTGATGGCATCAATCTTAAGTGCAGTATTCTCCCTTGCAAGTAGCTTGGGTAGATGGTACAGCTGATTTAATGGATTGTTCCCTTATTGTAAGTGCTTGTTCTAGTAGTTCACACTGTGTTAATTTATTCTTTCACTTAGAGCTTTAACATCAAATGGACATTTTTATAAATGAGTCTACTGTGAGTATAGGGTGGGTAATGAAAAATCACTGAGCTGTGGACCACACTTTTGAAAACATTTTAAATCTTGAACTCAAACCCCACAGCCCTGGAACTTTAGGGGAGTAGCTTTGATATGGTCACTGTTAAAATATCTCAATAAGAATCTGGGATTTTTTAAAGCTTAGAAGAAAGATGCATAAGTGAGGAGGGAAGAAATGAAAATACTGATGAAATGGTTTTATGGTTTTATTCCAAAACTTAGTATTAAATTTTTATTGCCCTCATGTCCCTTTGTGTGAATAATTTTCAAGCTGGAGTCAGCTTCTGTCAAAGTTTCTGGAAATATTCCCTCTAGATTTTTTGTCAGAGTGAATAGAGAAAATACAATCGTAGAGGTTAGTGGGCTTTACCTTTGGATAAAAGGACAAAATAGTCATAACTGAAGCACATTGTAGCTCCCTCCATTTACATTTCCCCAGAAGCAGATGCAGAACATAAAAAGCAGGGCTTAAAATCATGAGTCCTGCTAGTTCACATTAAATTTTTAATTTGTTTTGAGTAAGAAGCAGAAGATAGGAAAAAATCTATCTACAGAACCCACTATTGAGATCCTATTGACTTTTAAAATAACAGATACTACTCACAAACAGATTTCCTGTACAGGAGACAAAACCTTCCCTTCCTGACATCCCTCTGAATAGCACTGAGTCTCTGCATGCTGTCACGGGTACTTCTGAGGCTGTTAATCTTTCATGTGTGAGATGATTTTGACTGGTTGTGATGTCAAATTCTGTGATGTTCTAAGAGATACATAGTCTCTACAAGAAATTAGATTAGTTTGAAATCAATCACGGATACCATCCAGAAACTTCATTAAAGTTTAGAGCTTCTTCTTTTGGCAGAACAATTTGTTCCTGCCTAGGGGAAAAACAATAAATATACAACACAGTGAAGAGAAACAAAAAGAAAAGAACAATTCGGTACAAAAGGTTATACCTCCACTTAAGTTTAAGAACCGAGAAGGCACATGATGTGAAATAAGTTTGCGAATGTAATAAATATTGCACTATCGTAAACAGAAATATGATGTACAAAAATAATAAAGAAATAATTATTAAGTCAGATGTTCTATTTACGTATTAATTTAATCACACCAAAGCATATCTTGCATATAAAAATCTGATTAGAAATTACTGTCTTATGATCTGTGTTTTTCTGTGTAGGGCAATACTGCTTTTTTTCTATAGCCAAAGCAAGGGAAGAGGAACCAAAATATTTAGCCTAGTGCTTTTACTTTTGTCTATATTTTAGACAGTAAAATCCCAAATTGATTAATGTCAGTGAAAACTGACTAAAGTGATTTGCCATGAAGGTCAATTTTCACGTTATGCACAATCTGTATAATTTTCTTCTTATGCCTCAGGCTGAATGCAATTCTTTTGTAGAATGTTGCTCTGGAACTGATGTAGTCAGTCTGTCTCTTTGCCCCTTTTTGGAAAAAAAATTGTGGGGAATAATAGTGAACAGTAATGAAGCAAATATGCAATCTTTGGTCTTATCATTACAGGTGGATCATGCAGACTTCCTAATGACTTCCTTTGTCTGCAGGATTAATGAAATTAACACACTTCTCTTTGTCCCATTTCTCACTACCTTTCTTTACCTTAGTATACTTCAGCTCTTACCTATTTATTTTCTATGTTTCTCTGGTTGATCTTGTTCTAGTTCTGCAATCCACCCACTGTGCAACAGAAATCCTGTTTGTATTGCACTGTTGTGGTGGGGGTACATGTCATTTTGCATCACAGAAGTTTTTTGTCAGGAACTTTTTCCATTTTGGTTTTCTATATATACAAAAAATTAGTCAGGATAGGATAAGAAAGAAGACGGGGAAGCCTGTGGGATAAGTGATGGATAAGGAGGAGAATAAGCAGCTGATAATCCATTTTTCTTTCTTAAAATTAGACATCTGCATCAGTGATGTAAAGGCATGAAAAATCTGAACAGAAAGATCTGACTAATCTGACTGGGGACGTAGATGACCTGTGTAGGAATCAAGCAAGACTGATGTGGTAAGAATAAGCACAGACTGCAGAGTCTCAGCAAAGATGGACTCAGAAGTCATAAAGGTTACCTAGTGCAGAACTATTCTTGAAATGCACGTGTGCTATTGTCATCAAATATATTTAGAACAATCGACTTTGTTAAAATTGAGCACAATTAGGGGATTCAGGCAATAATTTATCATGTTTTCTAGCCCTCTCCCTTTTTCTTATAAGCTGTATTTAAAATAAGGACATTCCCTAAGTAAACTGTGTCTATACCTAAGGACTAAATAATTTTTGCCATTATGGCTGCTTAGGAGCATGTATGTTCCTGATTTGTTTGATTTAGCTGTGCAGAATTAATGAAAAGCAATCATTGATTTGTCAGGTTCAAAGAACACTTTCAAGAACTATGTGTTGAAATCTTTCACACAGCAAATTAAAATTTTAATTTTTTAAAACTTTTATGTAGATTAAAAAAAAAACCACATGTAAGTAAATGTTTTTCTTTTTCTTCAATCCTTGTCTGAAGTAACAATAAAATATAACCACAGATTTTCTTCAATCAACAATAATGATTTTTGAAAAATCTTAGTACTTCTTTTCAATTAGTGATTCTAAATTATTTCTTTAGCCTCTTCTCATTTTTCACTGAGATTATAAACACCTGAAGATCCCTTAATGCGGTGGTCTTACTACAGTACTTTGGAATTTTCACTGGAAAAATATTATTCTGATTTAGAGTAATTTTTTAATAAATAAATTGAGATGAAAAATGAATGATCCTGGCAAAAGTTGAGATGAGAAATTCAGGTGCTAATGAGACTCATAACTTTTGGTCTATTATTGACAGCTGCACCATCAGTGCTGTTACAACATTAGGAAACACACTATTTCACTCCTAGGATTTTGTTTTGCCTTTTTATGTCATATTCTTAAAACTTTTGCAAAATTGTGTCTTTTTGGTACCATTTGTCATCGATACCATCCTTTAGATATATGGTAGAAGTGTCATCTTTGAGATCCTCACCCAAAACCCACACTTCTTTCTCAGAGATGCCCATGGGTAATGGGCTGAGTCAGTGTGTAACATTCATAAGATTACTGATTACTAACACCTAAAAATATTTAGTGGCTAATGGGAAAGCTGTAGAAATTTTGCTGCCACATGAATACGTTTATGTTGAAATCTAGGTATAAATAGCAATATAATCACGATGAACTGAGTAAATGCAGAGGAATTTTATGCTTCAGTTTATGTAGTAAAAACATCATGTTTCCTATGTGAGACGGGAGTGTGCACTACTCAGACTTTTCCCCATGCAGTTTAAGCTTTGTACCAGTGTCAGGCCATAGTCCAAAGAGGACTGGCTTTAAAGGCTGGCAAAGCAGGCGGGGTGGAAACAATCTGCAAAGCTTATGCCAGCAGAGATGCTGGCTCACTACTGGAGCAGCGCCTGCTTTCCCAGCCACCAATTCTTTCTGCACACAAAGTTCTCTATTTTACCTCCAGCACAAAAGCCACCAGCATCAGTCTCTGTCTCATTTCCATTCCTCTTCCTCAACCCCTCCCTCTTGCTGCCGGACCCCCTTTGGCTCCTTCTTCTCTCACACTCTTCCAGCACACCAAAGAAAAAGAAGTGATTGCTAATATATGAAGGGACTGAAAACAAGAGGAGGGGACAGGGAGATGCTGGGGTCTCTACTCCTCAGACTCCAAACAAGCCCACCAACCCTTTTCATCAGCCAGTAGCAGGCTGGACCTTCCTACTTTCTATATGTTGTATGAAAATTCAACAATAGCCAAGAAAGGATTTTTGATTTCTTCTCAGATTTGACAGCAACCGAATATTATTAAGATTGTCTTGAAGCCAAGTGGATTTTTTTTCCCAACAGTTTATTCTTCATTAGATTATGTTAATAGAAATTTGTGGAATAGATTCCTTGATCTGTACATTGGTTGGGGTGTATATTTTACTTTACACATTTACTGTCTGTTTTGATTACACTTGAATTCTAGCCTATTATCTTCCTCTTCCTTATTTTGATTTCTCAAGCTCCCTGAAGTACCCCTATATTTTGCCTCATAAAGCATTATCCAGCCTTTCCAAAGTTTAATACCTGTTGAACTTAGTGAAGTTCAGAGAAATGAAGTAATAATGATCAAAGACATTAAATGCTTTCTAAAAGAGAGACTAATGGGTAAGGGTAGGGCTCTGATCTGAAGAATAAACAGTTGAAGGGAATAACACGGAAGTCTAAGAGACCTTGGAGGACTTGGATGGTCATCTCATTTCTGAAACAAATGAAACCAGGTCCAGGAAAACTGGAAAACAGTGATTTCTTATGCATTAAGTTACCAATCTGTGAAAGTTTTCTGCCTAGATGTGGTGGATTATAGGCGTCTGAGTTTTGTTTAGCTTGACATGAGCTAAGGAAATCCCATTGATGGCACACAAATACAGAGAACAAATGATAGCATCTTATCCTATATATGGTGGGGAGAAGCCATAACTTCAGCTATGAGAACAATTTATTAATAGTTGACCCAGTCAGGACATCTTTATGTTTTTGTGGCAAGTGACAATACTAAGTGACAGTACCCACCCAGAGTTTTCAGTTCTTTTGGCTCCTTAATTTTAGCAAAATGAAACATTTCAGTAAAATTACATTTTACTTAAAAAAAAAAGAACACTTCAAAATACATTTAGCTCAGCTGTTGAAAACAACTAAATTCTCTTGCCAACATCTGCCAACAGATATTAAAAAAGATACTGCCATAGAAAATTCTGTAGAATTAATAATCTTGGCTAATAATTCATCTTCTTGAGATTGTCTGAAGTACAGAGAAAGTTGCAGCTTGTGTTTAGAGTACAGATCTTTAAGGGTCGAGCAGTATTACTTGTTGGCATGTAGGAATAAGTAGGCTATATCATGCCCTTCTGGTTCATAAAGTTCCAAAAATTTGAAGTTTTCCAGATTCATGATGCAAACACTCAACATAGACATGAGAGCAAGACAAGGACTTCCCATCTGGAGACCAGGGCAACTGAAAGAATGCAGATCTTCCCTTTGATACTGAGGGAGATCATTGGCTCAAAGCCAGGAACACTTAACTGCAGGGTGATCTGCTCTTCATCAAGGAATTAGAGCTTTTTTTTTTTTTTTTTTTTTTTTTTTTGGTAGGTGTGCTGATTTTTGTGATGTTGTCTAAAAATTATGCTAAATCAGGCATGATGCAACTTTTGGCATAGCTTTAAGGATTTTTCTTTACTCTCTTGTTTCTGTGAATAAGACGAGCTAGTTGACTTGCACAAATACAAGATTGGAAGTGCACCTTCAGACTCTAGCTTTTTCCAAATTCAAGATGCCTGTTTTGAACAATAAGCCTAAGTCCTGTCTGACAGGCACTGGAGGCCCATGTGAGGAACACTTCATGCTTGTTCATGCACTCCTTCACCAAATCACATAAATAGATAAGGTCGCTGATTAGTGTTGTCTAATATCCAAGATGATTATGAACATGTGACATTTCAACACTTCCCATATTGATGCAAATAAACATGACAAATAGAGTGGAAACACTCACGTCATTGTACACAAAAATAACCAAACCAAACCAAATGCAGCAAAAGGCATCCTGTACTAAGTATTAGGTTCCTGTGTTACCCTTAGTATCTTTAGAATTTTAAATAACTTTATGTATCCAGCCTTAATTGACCATAGTGACAGTGGAAAACTGTGAACAGAAGTGCTGCTTTGAAAAGATTCATTCCTGAACTGAAACTCAGCAAACTTGAGGACTGCTGCCTGGACAAAGGTCAAAGTCATTCCTACAAATCAAAGTATTTCTGCAGCACATTTCTAACAGGACATAAAGATGCTTGTAAAGGAAAATATTTCCTCTGAAAAGGAAGAAGCAACCAAAGATACTGCCTACTTCTGTCCCTATCAGTACTTTGTTAATGAAAAATTTTAAATTAGAATACAAACTAATTGCTATATCTCAGTTTTTGCACAGTGATATATTTGTTAGCAAATGTTACCTTTTCACCAATATTTCAGTTTGTTTAGTTCTATTTTGTATTATTTATTTTATTCAGCTCATGCCCTTCCCCTACTTTGGGATACAAGTCCTGCAAAGACTCTTTTACCTAAACAGAGTAGAAATGTTTAACACATTGTTTAAAAAGCACTAAGAAAAAAAAAAAAAAAAAAGGAAAATATATTTTCTTGGAAAAAACACAAAAACTTTTATAAAAGGGCAAAAGAAGAGGTAAAAATAAATTTATTAGAAAATAAGCTTCTACAAATAATTTCAGAAAAAATATTGTTTTTCTTTTTTGTATTGTAATGATTTTGAAGACAGTTTTATGTATGTTTTCTGGGGAGGAAATAAGATATCTTTATATAGAATTAGTCTCATTATTCTAGTAATTGAATCACAGAAAGAAAAGTAAATAATCTTTTGGTTGCTGTGTTTGATCCGCTCTGTAGCATGATGCTATACCAGCTTGAGGTAGTATAGATATTCTCTTTGAATCTACTTTCTTTCCCAGGGATAAAGGAGAAAAATCTCTTAGATCGGTGCAATTCAGCAACACTAGTGTAATTCTAATTTATGTATTTGAAAAAAAATAGCTTTTGCAACTGGAATTGTAGCTATCTTCAGTGGTTGGGTTTGTTTTTTGTTTTTTTTTCCTGAGATACCACAGCTGCCTATAGTGAAAGTAAAGGAGGAAAACATTTCAAAACAAGGTCTCTCTATGTGTCACATTAATTTAGCTCAGGTCAGCTTGGGAAAAAGCACATCTTGTTATGTTGATATGAATATTTTTACACAGCAACAATGGACAGAAGACCTTGTTCCCTAGAAGAGAACTCAGGCAAATAAAAACTTACATTTTTCTGAGATAAGTCCTACTGTATCTAAAGCAGCCTGCATCTGCTGCCTCTCAGCTCTTTGAACAGCTCTTGAACTGGACACTCAGTGAAAAACTATGTTTCAAACAATCATTATGAAAAAAAAAATAAAAAATTCCAAAGTAGGGCCAAAGAGGAATCTGTTGTGGGTGCATGTCCCATTGCTGTGGGACAATGGGCAGACTGCTGGGGTGTCATGAGAGGGAGGAGAGCAGCCATCCAAGCCCTGGCTGCACCATCGTAACCAGCGCTGCAGTCTGCCCTGGTGAGCTCCAGCAGAGAATAGGTTTTCGTGTGTAAATGAGAGGCCTTTCATTTCCCAAGCCAGTGTATAACATCACTTTCTGTTGAGAGCAAGCATGGGGAATCAGCCAGCACTGAGTTAATTACAGAAGAGCATCAGCTTTTATTTTAGTGAGACAAAGCTCTGTCACTGCTTCGATGCACTTCTTCCCTTGCACTTCAGCGCTGCAAGTTCATGTCCCAGCTGGGGACATTGTCTCTTGGTGAGACTGTTGGAACATAATGTTCTTGGTGCTAAAAGCAATTATTACAAAGGGGGAAATTCAATCAGGAAGGCAAAAACACTGTCTAGTGCCTGTTCACTGATTCATAACTAAGGACAGTAATTAAATAGTAGGTTGGTTTGGACTCTGCCTTTCCCAGCAGCTCGCCTCTATGGCAGATGCTGTGGTGTTTTGTGGTTTGAATTAAAGAGAGGGAGAAAAATTACAATAAAAATAATACAATAAAAATGTCACAGCTGGCTTCTCTTTTAAGAAAATGTAATTTCTTTCTCCTCCATTGCACGGATTTTGCTAGTGTTTTTAATTTTATGATCATCCAAGTTCTATACATCCAAGTAGCCATGCATTCTAAATTCAGTATTTTAAAAGTGTATGTAGACAAAAATATACAATGCAAAATTATGAGTCATATGTGTGAATCTAATAAATTTCTTTTTTCTAGTGCTGGCTGTTCATAGCTTGTTTTCAAAGAGCGCCTCGCAAAAATGGGCCAAATACATCTCTGCTCTGGGAGAGAATGGTCCATGTAGTGCCAAGCTTAGAGTGTTATGTGCATGAGTCCTTTTTGATATTTATGGTCAATAATTAATGGCTAAGATCTATGTGGCTATGCATTTAAAATGTTTCTTGTTTGACCATTCAAATGTAGGTTCTGGAAAATCTCTCTAACCTGGACAACTTCACCAGCTCACCAGATCATGCACACAAGAAAAGCATGATGTTTCTCAAAAGAATGCACAACATTTCAGTACTTAGAAAACTTGAGAGAACTGTCCGTGAGCTATATATCAGGCCATTTTGTGTCTCTAAAAACATTCTGTTCTGGCTTTCAGTGGTCAGCTGAGGCCAAGAAAAAAATAAAACCAGAAGATCATTTGCACCAATTAGCAACTGCTTAGCTATAATCTTCCTACTTGTACAACAACCCAATTCTGTTTGAACTTCCTCCCATAGACACATGTACCTATAGAGCACCTGTAGTGCCAATGCCAGTGAAGCATGTTAAGCCCCAAAGTTTTGATGGCAAACCAGTCTCCAGACTCCAAACTGTTATCCTTCATCATAAGAGTCAAGGCATCTCCACTGAGTGCAGATATAAATAATTTTTTTTTCTTTTTCTCTTTTTCTTTTTCTTTTCTTTTTCTTTTCCTTTTCCTTTTTTTCCTTTTCCTTTTCCTCTTCCTTTCTTCTTGTTGTTCTTTTTCTTTTTCCCTTTTTCTTTTCTCCCTTTTTCTTTTTCCCTTTTCCTTTTCTCCCTTTTTCTTTTTCCCTTTTTCTTTTCTCCCTTTTTCTTTTTTTTCTTTTTGATTTATAAATTATTACTCTAAGGAATTTAATATTAGAAGATTTTATATCTTGTTTTTAACAGCCCTATTTTATCTTATTTTATTGGCACAGCCAGGATTCTAAATGGAAATTCTACTAGAGAAGCTAAAAACTGTTTTCATGGCCTCAAACTGCTGGTGCAGCTAATGGTAGCTGAACAATATCAATCAATAGAATTCACCATCATTCTGCAATGGCAAAAATAGTTGATAGTGCAAACCAGAACATCACTGTGATATTGACACACCATCAAATTTCTTTATTTTTTAAGCATTATGGGGCATACATGGAGGTAGTTACTCTGATGTCTTTCTTTATTCGTGTCTCATACCAATGTGTAGCATCATTTAATTGATCATGAAAAGTTTTAAGCGTCATTGCTTGAGTGAAAATGCAGGAGTACAAGGGATCCAGTGAAAAAGGCGAGACAACAGTAGTACGTCTGCAAGGTCCTGCTAATTCTAGCACTTTGAATATCACTGAATCAAGTTGCCATGTTGGTTTTGAGTTTTAGAGCATACAGAATATTCTTTTAGTCACCATGGCATATCTACAGAATGCTGTATTTTCATACAAGGTTCAGGTGTGGAACCTCATATTCATGTTTGTGGTGTACCGTTTTCAGAATTGTCAGTATTTTCTTCTCTTTTGAAACATGAAGAATTTGCCAAGAATTATTGGAAGTCAGTGACTTGCTAGCTGAGTGCCTGCCTCGAGCTGGCTTCAACCCTTTCTGTTTATTCGGCTTTTCTGCTATACATTTCAAGAATTAGATCATCAAATGAAATATAATTTCTGTCAGTACAAGGAGTCTAGTATTTATACACTTGGGAATTTTACCTGCTTTCAATCAAATTTGCTTAGCTGTTGCCAGCAGATCTTTTACCCTGAAGACATAACTGTGTTCCCTTTAATGCTTACTTTACCCTCTTATGGGGAAATTAACTCTTTTCCATTAGCATTTCACTGATTCCTCCTTATCATATGTTTTAGTAGAAAAGTGTGCAAATTTATTAAGGTATTTTCCAGGGGCACGGTGCTGTTTCTGCACATTAACTTTTCTATGGCTTTGGAGCAGTGCACAGGATGCAAAACAAATTTTTCAAAGTTTTGCATTTTACAAGCACACATACATACAGGAATGCAAGAGAATGAGAAATATATTTCATTGCCTGATCTGAATTTCTCTCTAAGGTTTATTTGATGAACTTCTCTCGAGATCTTCAGTGAAACAGTATTTTATGCCTGAAGAAAAAATACGGGATTTGTGTGAATACATTTTCAGGTAGTAGTCTAGGATTTTGACAAAAGCCATGATAACCCAACTGTTAGTTCACTTGCACACAATTTTTTCTTTACTAAACTCTGCTGATTACCAGTTAGAGGAAAGTACATAATATTTCATTTTACTCTCTTAGTGCTTCAGATGAATTTTAAAATGTTAATTTTTATCTTTTAAACTAAGATTTTTACTGTAGCAATAGTAGCCTAAGTATAGATCTATTTATTATGAGAAATACAAAATTAATGAGTGTCTATCCCCAAATTAAAGCATAACTTGTGTATATATAGATCATTACAAAATCTGAATGCATTCTCATGAAAACATTTAACTTTTTATATTCAACATTTTAGAGCATATGCCTATACTCACCTTTCACTAATGAAATCACAAATACAACTCTATTTTTATCAAATAGGAGACTTTATAGATACTATTAATTAAAAAAAAAAAAAAAAAAGAAAAAACCCCCAAGATTTGGGATTCTCAAGTGTCGCATGTTCTCTGTTTTCTTTGCAAAAAAAAAAAAAAAATTAAAAAAAAAATTCCTCCAGAGAAATAGATTTTGAGGCACTTCATTAGGCCGCAGCACTTCACTTCTGCCACTGTATGGTGCTCCGCCAGACTGTAAATGCATAGCAGACTTTTGCATGTTGTGTGAAAAGTGACATTGCAAATGAAAGCTGATCTATCCAGTTCACAACAAAGAGAGAAGGAGATGGATCTCTTCCCTGAGACAGAAGGATGTTCTTCAGCTCCGCTTCTCTATGGCAGGGATGGAATGACTGCAGAGAATTTCTGCAGCCAGTGCTGGGGCTGGTTCCTCATCTCTGCTTCTCACACACAGGCAAATTTGGTGGGAAAAATTAGTGCTCAACATACTCTGAAACACTATAAGAGCACAGCGGTAGGATTTTACAGCTACACTAAAAGATGCAATTGATAAGACAATAACACTTGCTGTCAGTGCAGATGCTAAACCATCACTGGGTTTCCAGCTGCACAGCGGTCCAGGAGGAAGTTGAAATATCAATCTCTTTAGCTAATTTTTCACTTTTCGTTTCCCTCAGCTGGTTCTCCTGCAGAATGAGTAGAAATTCAGCACCACCAGCCAAAATATCAAAGCCAAACTCCATGTGAAGAACAACGGAGGGTCTTAAGTTTTTTAGCGGAGCTAGCAGGTTTCATGCACAGGATACTGGGCAGTAGCAAAGCTGGTTATTTCCTTCATGGAAATAAACCCACTAGTTTTATATTTCTCCACATATAAAACAAGCCAAAATGCAAGCTTGTAGAGGTGCTGCAAATGCAAACTGCTCTGCGAGGAGCTGGTAATAATAATAATATAAAACAGTGGAAAGAAAGAGTGCTAAGAAAGGTATATCTACTTTCCAAATTAACAGTTTTTCTTTTGAATAGCATATGATGTTAAGATAAAAAAGAAAAAAAAAATGCTGAAACTCAATGTATGTAGCAACAATCACAAATCCCTTAAATATTTTGTCAAATTATTTGCTTTCATCAAACATTGTTACTTAACAAATTAAACATGGCATATGTAGCTAAGTTAATTTGGTATTGTTTTTTACTTTTATGGGAAGAAATAACTTAGAATTATAGGTGTGAATGAGATGGTTGTATTATTGTTTTTCATGCATAGATTTTTCATCTTTCTTCCTCATTTGATTTGCACCTTTGTTATTTGTTATTTTTGCAGAAAAGTCATATTCTGACAAAATAATGCTTGCATTAAAATAGAAGAAAAGTGATTTTTCTTTTAGTTTTGTGTGATCAAAAATATATAATTAAGATATACGTTAACCTGGGAGGCCTAGTGGCAACAATATTTATAATATAATTTCTAAATATAATATATAATTTCTAAATATAATTTATAATATAATTTTCTTATATTTAAGGATATGTGACTTTGTGTGTTTTCTTTTTTTTTTAATATCTTGATATTATTAATATGGGTTAAGCAGGTGTGCATGAGTGGTTAATAATTTTATCATTCTGTCTGCTTTTTTAATCACTTGGAATCTATTTATTCTTTATAGTTCCATTGCTTGTAGGAATTGATTCCCTTGAAATATCCACAATGTCATTTTAAGGAAGGGTATGAGAGAGTAGGGGAATGAGGGAGGCGGAAGGGAAATGGCATTCTTATAGGCTGCTTTAAAGAAATTGTAAAAATCCACTTAAGGAATTTCTTGCATTCAACAAAAAATGCTTTTGTAGGAGAACAAACATCAACACCTGTATTTCCACTGTGTATTTCAAAATAAAATTCTCAGCTCTGGTTTGAATGCCTACAGTTTAAAGGAGGATTGAAGAAAATGTAGAATGAAAGATTTCTGGGTGTTTCTAGGTGAGGAAGATGTGTGAATGATAAAATTTTTTTACTGAAGTTCTCTATACCTGTTTGGAATGCAATTGGTTAAGGACAGCATTCCATCTTTGAAGAATAATCTCTGTCTAAACTAGAAATATTTTTTTAAATATGAGAAAGTTCCAAATAAAAATTAATGAAAACATAATCTAATATTATGCCATCAAATAGTGGTAACTCCTTTTAATATTTAAAATGCAAAAAAACCCAAACAATCAACAAACAACAACTTTAGATTTTTAAGTAGTTATTTAATTGTAGGTTTCCTTATTATTCTCACCATCTAATCCTTAAAAGTTAACTCTTGCTTCTCTTATATTTTTCTGCTTTATTAACTTAACCTCTTAAATGTTTCAAATTTGTATGATAATAATGAAAAAAAAAAATTGCCCAAGTGTATTTCCTTTTTATTCTTCTTTTATATTCAATATATTTTTGCTTCTTCCTAGCAGAACTGTCATATTGCAATAGAGATTCCCTGTTTTTTTTATTTTAATGACAGTGAAAATGAAGAGACTATAAGTCAGAGAAAGATTTTCTTGTGTGTTCAATAAAATATTCTCAATCATTAATCATTCAGGAAAAGAGTTTGGGTCATATTGTAGGATCATGTAAAACAATGATTTTACAGGTTGATGAAACTACAGCATGTGATGTGAAAAGTCTAATTTTCTTTATACAACAATTGTACAAGAATACACAAAATTTAGTTTATTTTAGAATGTGAAATCAACCTAGGATTGTCCTAAACTGATTTTGTTTAGAGAAATTTGATCATAACTAGAGATCAGATAAGAAAGTGACCCAATCCTCACGCTCAATATTTTCAAGACTTAAGTGCTTAATTCTTCAGGCTTTACACCTGCAGTCTGGAGTAGATTTCTAGGGGTGTCGAATACCAAATTTAGTGGTTGAAGTTGATATTTAAGTGAGTGAAGAGTATAGCTGAAAAGGCTTGAAATCTATATCGGTATTTCCATTGAATTCAGGATGGAGACGGAAGAAACAAGTAAACTTGTTGGCCTTATGAAGTACTTGTTTCTTCCTCTATGATTTCTTCAAAGGCTAAAGTTGTGAGACAGGCTGGATTACCCAACTGAGATGTGGGAGATCAAGACAAGCCGTTTTTCCTGTTATTTGGTGGTGGAATTTTGGTTTGGTTTTGTTGTACACCTCTCATGTAAATAAAAATTGGAGAAAAAAATGCAATTTTAAAATAATCTGGTTTACTTTATCAGTCTAAAAATTCTTGGAGTTAAAATCCACTGAGAGATCTCCACATTCCTACAGTGACTCCTATTTGTCTGGTTACAGAAGAAGTATAATTTCTAAATATTAAATTTACTTAGGTTGTAAGAAGAAAATTAAAACATTTCTTGAAAGAATATAAAAGCTGCAGTCCTAGGGGAAAACAGGTAAAGAATAATGCTTTCAGGACCATCTTCCCTGCCATTATGTTGGTGGGGATTTTTCCCCATACAAAAACTACTACTATTTGCTGTTCACAAGACAGAATTTTTGTTGCTAAATTTTGTTGCCTTTTTTTGCATTTAGTCATCCTTTTTCTACCCTCTTTTTTTCTCATCACCTTTTCAATTGGTTTTCAACCTTTTCTCTTGCTCCCTTTCCTAAATTGCCAGAACTTTCCTCCTCCACTCATAGTCATCAGTTTTATTGGTTTTGACAGTCCTCACCATTAATGTTTTTCCTTCAATTCAAGGGCAGTTCTGCTTGCTGCTCTCTTTTCCATAGCCCTATTGACCGGTTCAGGCAGTTGGTTTGGCACCTCCATGTTTTCTGCTGCTTCTGTATGCACTCACTTTTTTCTTTGTAAATGAAGATGCCTACTCTCTCTAGTTGTTCAGTTCTATGTTGTCTTGGATAAATCCAAAAGTCTGTGAAAGGATAAAATTTTCCTGTTTGTGGAATAACAGCACAATATAGGGCTCATTAATTCTCTCTGCACTCAGAAAATGGGACTTAAAGTGAGTAGGAATGAAAATAATAAAAATGTTTGCTACAAATATTTTGATTTTACTTGTATGATTGATCAGATCAATCATACAAGTGACTTTTGACTTATCTCTGTTCTTTTTATTTATCTGTTCAATGGCTTTGTTCTTGTCATCAAAAAGAAATAGTCAAGACCAAAACTTTAGTTTGGATTTGACTCTGTGTGCCAGACACTGTTCTAATTACTGAAAATGGGATATGGCAACTATCATGGGTTGGCACAATTTTGTTTTCTAGATATAGAGAAATATAAAATGTTTTTCCCTGCCCTGACCGTAGCGTGGGTTAGTGGGGGGGTGGGGAAAGGGCCAAAACATGGCCCAGATTAATCACCGCTGGCAGCGGAGAAAGCAAGCCTGCAGCTCTATAACAACTTTGAGCTGGGCTGCCCCAGATGAGACCGAGGGGTGGAAAAAAGGACATCTACCAGCTTCCTTTATCAGCACGGCCTTGCATTTTTTCTTCAGCCCTGCAGCCCAGTGCGTGCACATGGCCTTTGCAAGCCCAGGCGGATTTAACCCTTTCTTAGTAACATGGAAATTTTAAAGCACAATTATTCCTTGAGAGAAAGAAGAAAGAAAAAAAACCAGAGGGTACATAGAACAGACACTGCATGAAGCCAGTTAGATGAGAAGTGAAAGAACTAATAATATTGGAATAGGATTGAAGAAGTGGACATTTTTAACTGGACTTTTCTGAGATAGATTATGAAGAAATTAACTGTTCTTTGCAGCATCTTAGTATTATTTGGGTAGAATGCTATTCTAATCAAAATTAAGGACTGATGTAAAAGAGATTTATTTGGGAACTTTGAAACCCCCACTCCTGGGTCAAAAGGAGGTCTCGACCTTTGAGACAAAGATAATTTTAGATCAGAAGGAGTATTCGTAAATAGTACCCCAGATACACTGAGAAGCTTGGCTGATAGACCATCACGGTCGGCGAAAACTCTGGGCGGCAGCAGATGTGTGACATTGGGAGCACTGGACTATTTTTTCTTGTGGCAAACGTCTTCATAAAAGATCCTAGAAGGACTCTCCTCCTAGAATAATGAGTAGTTATGTCTAAGTGGTGAAACTGACTGGAAATCCTAAGTTGTGTTTTCTATGTTGTTCAAGAAGAAAGTTAATAGTTTGTGGGAGGAAAGAAACGTGTTTTAAGGTATCATTCTGTTTTAGTTTAAGTTTTTCTTGTTTCTCAACTTTTTTTTCCTTTTCTCAGTCTTTTAATATATGTTAATAAAACAATTTTTGTTCATTTTTAAGCTTAAGCCTGTTTTGTTTGGTTTTTTCCTAATCTCTCCCTCCCACAAAAATATTAACACTAAAACCCCTACAGGTGTTTCCGCCTGGTTTTATTAAATTAAAACCATTACAGCATCATAGAAGATGAAGTTTGGGTTAATCTGTATTTGGCAGATTTGTTCGAAGTCTAGTTGTATTAAACATGAGTTGTGAAGATAAGGAGTGCTAAGACTTTGAAATCCTGTTAGTGGAGTTCACCTAGATTTGCAGTCAGATGAATTCATTGCAAGAATATGCTATATGTACTTAGGAAGTATAATGAAAGAATATAAATGAAGCAAAATAAAATTAACTTATTTCAAGGAAAAGTAATACTTGGTATTGTCATCTTTTTCTATTCATACATTTTGTTTTTAATAGCAACAGTGACAAGGCCAACTTTTATATGAAACCCAAACCAGATCTAGTAGGTGTGAGATTTGATATATATTACTCCATTATCTTTGTCTACTACTCTTAATCAAGGAGATTGTAGAGATGGAGCTCATAAGTGAGGGAGAATATTAAAAAAGTTATCTGGTTTTGGTTTTTGAGCAGTGTTTTTACCTGTAAGAAAAATCAATAAATGGATTGTCTGTGTTAAGTATGGATTCTTTTTTTTTTTCCGCATAATGTATCTAATGCATATCATTACCACAATAATCACATTACCATCTGTGTCTGCCTTCCTACTTTCTTGATCAGATGTATACCCATAACAATTTATAATGGAGAGGTGGGGTTTTTTGCCCTTCTTCTTCAAAATTGCTTAATATTGTATTTCTTCCCAATACCTTTATTGGTTGTTTGAACTGCTCATTACCTCTGAATTTAAAATAAGGGTTTCCCCCCTTCTCCTTTTCTGTTTTGTTCACATTTATCTAAACCAAACCTATCATTAATTTGAAATCTGTCTTTTCTGTTTCATGTTCTGTTATATTGTCTTCTCATCTTAGATATATTATCACATAAAATACCATGTAATAGGAGAGAGAGAGAATGCCCTTCAGCAAAGCAGACTTCAAATGTACAAAGAGTCCCAGAGTTAGTAGGGTTAGAAAAGCATTACTCTAATACCCAAAGAAATCAAAGTGAAGGAGACTTTTAGAAATATGCAATAAAGACTGGAAAAACAGAAAAAAAATAAGGTGGTCACATGAAATTGATAACTGTGATTAAAGGAAAAAAAAAAAAAAAAACACAAACCAACAACCCACAAAACAACAAAACAAGAGAGAGAGAACCCTTAGAAGTGCAAGAAACAATTAGATCTCAGGAACAGTTTAGTGGTTAAATCAATCCAGAAGCATTTACATCAAATGAGAAATCAGGATATACCCTTGGTATTAATTCCAAATCCTGGCCTAGGGTCTCCAGCTAATTGGAAGCCATTTTTAGAATTAGATTTGGTCCAAAGCTCAGGAAGTAAATTGATGTTTATTTTCCTGATTTAGTTGTTAATAGTTGCAAACTAAATCCAATTAGTTGGAGATATGAATCACTATTAATAATTCTGTATGTATTGTGATGCAAGCATAGATATTTTGCTTTGTAAGGGCTGCATTTTTTACCAGACATCTGAATTTTGGCAACCCCCCACGCATAAGCTCAAGTGGAATTGCTTTTGCAGTCAGTTCTGTTTGACCATACACATTGTGGGGGTCTTAAACTTGAAAGCTGCAAATAAATTAAACTTGGAGATATGTGTTGAGCAGTCTTTTTGCCAGGCTTGTGAGAACATACAGAGGGGTCTTAAAAGTCTTTGTTTTCCTGCCTGTAACTGCCAAGTAGTTGCAAAACTTACAAAGACATTGTAGGTTGGACTCATTTCCGACAACTCAGACATTGCTAATTTAGTGTTTCTCTAGACTGAGGTATGGTGATCCTGCAAAAGTCTCAGCTGATACAACTAGCATGACTCCACTAGATTCCATGAGCAGAGACTAAAATACAGCTTCAGATAGTCAGAATTAAAACTGCTGCAGTAAAGCCATAACACAATCTTGAAAATAACATTAGCGCTGCATAATACAACACTGATCTATAAGGCTAATAGACTATATAAATGTAGATTTATATTACTTATAAAATACCTCAATTTGTTCAATAAAAGACAAACATGATAATAGTTAATATTTTGCATATCTGAAATGTAAGAATATTTCTACCTAAAAGTGTAGAAAAAGGCTCTCTCAAACAATTCAATTTAAATGAGAAAACAATTAATCCCCAAACCCAGGAATGTAAAGGAGATAGGTTTTTTAAAGGAGTATTTGGTACATATATGTCCCAATGTCAAACTAATTTAATTTGACTAGAAAACATCAAGAACAAGTGCAAAAGATGCTGGTTTGGACAGATGTAAAAAGAAATCACCGTGAAATTTTAATGCTACTGGTGTCAGAGGGGATTTCCTGTTAATGTCAAAAATACTAATTGGCTCTCTCCTCTGTCATAGATTTCAGAAGGTTGTTTTCCTGTTTTGCTTTCTTTGAATTTTCACCACTTCAGAAATTTCATTTTTTAATTTGCCACAATTGTCAACAGACTCTGAATTGAGCCTCACGCAAATACCTAGATTTGCCTGTACTAGTTTATATACTATTTCCACACTAAGATTATGTTAGCCAAAACATGGGCAGTAGTGAAACAAACTGTGTACTGTGACTCATATCTACCATGTGAGGTCTCCATACAGTAAAAGAATAACGCTCAAGAGAAGGAAGATTGACAGATGTGTAATAAATTTTCACTATATGAAAAATTATTGACTGAAATACAAATTAAAACTGGAAACCATACCAACTAGCAAAGAACCAGAGATTTTGAAATATCTTGGATATTATTTAAAGTGGGTGTCTTACAAAAAAAAAATTTGGCATCTAGCATCATGTGGTACCACTGGTGTGGGCTCCATTGAAGTTTATATTATTTTACTATGTTTTACTTATATATAGTAAAGATATATATAGATACATAGGCAAATATTTAAAATACTTATCACCAAACCTACTTAACAGAAAAAAATCACATACTGAGAACTGTGAAGAAATCCAGAACAAACACAATTAATGTCTCTAAGTGCAGCATAACATGAAAAATTTAGTCATGAATGAACAATGATATTCATATATTAATCACACAGTCCATTAAATAATAATTTATGGTTGTGTAGTGGTTTCACGTTCACTAAATTTTGGTCTTGGTACTTACATTTTTGTGGGAGAGAGAGTAGGAGAAAAACAAAGCAGGCTCAACCTCAAAATTAACAAATAGTTTATTAACATACACTAAAAGAATAGAAAAGAAAAAAAAAAATTGGAAAAAACCTCTAAAACAGAATGAAACTTCAAAAACACTCTTCCCTCCCATTACAAACTTCACTTTCTTACAAAACAACATAAAGAGACAAAACTTGTAATTTTCAGTCAGTTTCACTATCTGATAATAATCTTTCACTAATTCATTGGGGAAGAATATCTTCTAGAGTCATGGATCCTACTGACAACTGAGAAAAGTTCTCTTGTGGGTTTTTTAACTGTCACATAAACAACCGCCTGGAGAAACCTGCCTTTGTGACCCCTCCCGTTAGCAGGTTCCCAAGCTGCTTATGGGTCATGGGTCTTAGACTTTTGCACATTGGGGTGTCACCTTTTAAAGATGAATGACTCCAAAGCAAAGGATTTTTCATCTCAAGGTACAGAGACATCCTCTCTCTGCTCACTCCTTCACTGGTGCAGAGGGCTTCTCATCTTTATCTCTGTTCAAGCATCATATAGGATTAATATTACTTAATTCATCACAAACACCTTTGCTCAAATCCACACACAAATCTAAACAATCATCTCCCCAAATGCTTATCTTTCCCATGATTTAAAGGAATGCTCTAAACATAGAGTTCATTTCTATGGCTCAAGTAAGAATGGAACCACCAACTCTTCAACCTTCTATCCTAATAGTCTTTTCACTCTCACTCTACTGACTTCATGCTGTTTCTTCTTTATGATCATTCTGTATTTTTATTTTCTTTCTCAGAGAAGGGCCAAGCTCTGGAAGTTTCATGTTGCCAGGATAAGGTTAAATCTGCCTAGAGTCTCTTCTCTCCTGTGGTAGTTCGTGGTATTAGACGTTCAAGGCTGCACTGGTGAGGGAGGAAGCACTCACACAGAAACATCAGAGATCAGAGCACTCAGGCAGTCCAGAATCACAAAAAAAACCAGGCAGGATCATAAACGCCTTTTCAGCCCACCCCTTGGTGGGTAAATTGGGGCGGCCTCAGCCTAAATGGTGCCCATAGCTCTTATCAGGGGCCTGGCAGAGATCTCTCTGCTCCAGGGAAGTTTAGAGAAAGCAGTTGTTGTAAAGCAACAACCTCTCCTTCCCCCACTCTGGGAGCTGATAGGATCCAGCCAGGCCTCAGGCCAGCTTCCCCCCAAAAAGGGGGGAGCAGCAGCCCAGCTTGATGTTACCTGTCTTTCTCTGGCCAAAGGAATAAAGAAAAGGCCCACCTACAGGAAATTCACAGGGTTTTATATGGTACTTCCCA
Organism: Hirundo rustica; assembly: GCF_015227805.2. Taxonomy (NCBI): domain Eukaryota; kingdom Metazoa; phylum Chordata; class Aves; order Passeriformes; family Hirundinidae; genus Hirundo; species Hirundo rustica. The sequence goes on from NC_053488.1 coordinate 66,834,948, forward strand.
AAGTCATAGCTAACAATTTTCAGTGGTCAAAACAGATGTCAGTATTCCAACTAACCCTCTGATAGGTCTTTGTCCTTTCTAAAGCAATTCCCAGGTCCTGACCCAGAAAATCAGTCTACATTCCTCTATAACTAAAAAACCAAACTGTACTAACGTATGACCCTATTCTAAAGAAATTAACCTTCTTTCACAATCACTATTACAGCAACAACCAAAAAAAAAAAAAACAAACCAACCAACCAACCAAACAAACAAAAAAACACAACCTACAAAACAAACACACCAAAACAACCAAGTATGTGCATTGCAGGATTTCAATTATCATTAATTAAGGAAGGTTATAGAATAATTATATATGTATATACATAATATTGAGATGAATGAAAATGAGACAAATTTCAGAAAGTACCAAGCCATTCCAGAGAGAAGACAAAGCAATCCCCTCCCATCCCCTAATCCCTCCCACCCCAGCTCCAAAAGACAAACCAAACTAGTCCCAAAATGGGTCCAGAAGGGGAACAATAAAATAACAGACAGTGTCTCACTGCAAAGAAGATCCAAAACAGTGCCTGGAGTCACTCTAACATCCTTGGAGAGAACCCAAAATGCTGCAGAAAACTTGTGTATGTTTAGGTCTGTGTAGAAAAGAAAAAAATATGCGATGCTTGTGAAGTTCTTGGGGACAAAGGTTCAATTTTGGATAAAAATTAAGTCTTTTTACTATTCCAGAGACATAAAATACCACAGTATCAAGCATCCAGATGATTTTTTCTTTCCTTTCAGGCCAAATTTTTTTTTGTCGTTAATTTTTCCCTTCTAACTAGGTTGCCTTTCTGGCTAATCACATCTCATTTACATGTCAGAATTTTATTGTTTTATAGGGCAGAATTATTAGAAGTTAGTTTTCTTACTTGTCTATCTGATATAGCAGCCCTCTTTGCTTATAGCACTTGTCTTCCACTCTTGAGCAGTGTCTTTCTGCCAAAGAGCTGAAGGGATCTACCTAGGAAAATGTCATGAGTAGAGCTCTATCATAATATGTATTTAAATAAACATGCAAATGTTCAATTAATATACAAATTAAGAAAATTGATTTCACCTTGATCATATGTAGTGGGTCTGGCTGAGATAAGTTCATTTTCTCTATACCATCCCTCACTTTCCTGAGCTTTGCACTGGTGGCTAGAAAGGCTGGTAACACTACAACATCATATATTAAATATCTCTCATAATGACTCTGTTTTCAGCATCCAGCACTAAAATACCTTTTAGAAATGGTAATTGACACATATGATAGGTAGGTGCCTGCTCAAATACCTCCATAGAACTTGTCCTGCTTTTCCCTGAGCATCTTTGGGGAAGGGAGTTTGAAGTCAGTTTTAATTTTTCAATTTAGTTTTCCTTGGAATAGGAGAATTTATAAGGGGTAGGCAACTGCAAATCTGGCATGTACTCCTCAAGCTTTTTATTCAAGGAACCAGGCTAACAATATTTTCAGGCAGGGGTAATCTTTGCATTTCAGTTCACAGTTCAACAGTTTAAGGAAACCCATGATTTTGATATCAGTTTTACTTTGCAACAAAAGGCATTCCCTTACTGTACAAGAAACAACTGCTGAAATGTATTAGTCAGGCCTTAAATAACATGGAAGAAAGTTGATAATTTACTTTTTTTTCAGACTGGCACACTGTTTATTTGTTTAGCATATGGGAACTGTAAAGCACTGCCAAAGGACTTTATGCTGAAGGGTGTGTTTCAAAAATGACTCTCACACCTACCTGAGACTTTGTAAGAGAGAGTTTTCAGATCCCTGTTTATACAGGGATCACTAGACATACCTCATACAAATATTGTATAAATCCTTGAATAAGAAACACTCAAAGGCCATCATGTGTGAAATATATAATAATGGCACATTGCCATAATAAGTATGAAATAATGATTTATGCAAAACACTACTTTAAGTGGTGGCAAATGACAACAAAACCAAGAAAAAATTTGCATCTGCTTAGAAGGATTTAAAACAGTAACTGTAGGATAAGGAACACATATACATCAAAGAATGTGCAATTTAAGAACTATTATTTTCCCAGTGAGCTGTAGGTGGAAGAGTAATGATGTGCCAGATTAGGCCTGTGCTCTGGGAGGTTTGTGAGGTTTGAATGAATCAAGTGCTTTTTCCAGTACAGAGCATACTTGAACTGAGCATTGAAGGGGAGGACAGACGGAGCTGGGACAATCACGGACAGTAGACCACGAAGTATAACTTGAAGCAAAAGCAAGCCATAAGGAAAACATCTGTGTTTGAATATGCAAAAAGACACTGCAGATGCAACAAGTAGAACTACTCAGATGCAAAGATGTACAGCAAAGTAAGACTTTATAGAAAATATGTTATGTAAAACAATCTACAACTGTTCTGTTTTCTTCTGTTCTGTGCTTCTGCCTATTTAAAAACAAATGCCTCATATGACCTGTGCTTACTAAGAAAGCAAAAAAAAACCAAGTAAAGTGAGCATCTTCCAAGGCAAAAATTGGCTTCTGGCACATAAATGCATTTCTTTGACTCTCTGGGTCCACTGTTAATTCCCCATATTCTCCTAATTCTTGATGTGGCTGGTTAGCAAGATTTCTCTTCAAAGAGAAAATATTGCTTAAGGTATGTTTCCAAGTGAATATTTTATAGCCCTGTTGTTTTGTATTAGTGGCTGTCCCTTCAGTGCTTTGGCTACATGGCTGTACAAGTGGTCCATGTAAAACAAGAGCCTGGAGCCTAAAAAAGGCATAAAAGAGTAATTTTTCACCTAACAGCATTTTGTGGCTGGTACATGAATGCAGCTAATCAGTGATGGTGCTGGTGTCCTTCCTGTGCTCTTTTTAGCTGGAAGAGGCAAATGTAAAATTAATGAGTACAGAAGCCATGGGATGTAAGGCAAAATGAAGATGGAACTGGTTTTGTGCAAACCAGGTTGTTCTGCTAGATTTAGCTCAGCAGGTTCAAGATAGTTTGAGCTAGGTTACTGTGAAGGCCAGCTGGGATGAGGCTTTCTAGCTGTACCAGATGACATCGCTAATTATGCTTCACACTATGGCCCTGTGGCTATTCAGGAATGTGTTTTTCAAGGCAGTGTGAGGTTGAAAGAGAAGGCTGTAAAGAAGAGGTGAATTCAAGAGAAGGAGGGAGTCAGAAAGAAAAAGAAACAAAAAGGGACCAGCAGTCTTGGTTCCAGGATCACTCCTCATGATAGGATGCCATTCCTGGCTCCATCATTGATCCAGATGGTGGGATGTCCTTGGTTCAAGCATCGACGCAGACGATGCAATGTCAGTCCTGGTTCCAATGTTCATCCAGTGATGGGCTGTCAGTTGTGGTTCCATCATTGATGCGGATGATGGGATGTCTGTAGTCCTGGGAGCACTGCCCAGGATTCAGGGGGTCCTTTTCAAGGAATGCGTTTCCCTGCCCTAAAGACAGGTTTCTTGCTTCCTGTGCCAATGAGTTGTCATGCATGGTCTGTTCTTTTAGACATGTCTGGAAGCGGTCAGAGGCTATTGCATGGTCTTGATTCTGCCCTAGAGTTCACACTCACTTCTGGGCTTCTTTCCTGCCCCTTTGCTGTACTGGGTTGTGTTGATCTCCAGGGACACGAACAAGGATATTTGTCCCAGAGAAGTGGTGTCCTACCTCCTCATGGTCCATTCTCCAGTCACAGCTTGTTCTTTCCCATGTCTGGTTATTACCACCAGTGCTGGGTTTCTCCCAACTGCTCCTGCATGTTTTTAGCAGGAGACTTTGGCTGACTCCACAGTCATGCAGCTGTTGGTGTCTGAGATACATACCCTGGAGTCTTCTCTTCTGGGGCTGCCCACCTGTGTTTCTCCCATGGGATGCTGAGTAGGCTCTGGGCCAGCCAGTATCTCCGGGGCCCGGCCCAGTGCTGGCAGTGGGGCACTAATCCTCAGGCCATCCCCATGTAGGGACAGCGGCACAGCCTGCTCAGAGCCTGGAGTGCCCGCCTGAAGCGGGAGGCACGTTGGCTGTAGGATTTCTGAAAGGGACTTCAAACATCTAAATCCTTCTCTGAACATCTAGCCTATACAATTCCTTTCAGGGGAACAAAATTTAGAAGGTCATCTTAAAAAAGGTAGAAGGGGAGGACTGAAGACCTCTCTTGTCTTAGGCCAATAAACAAAGATTTTTTAACATATCTACCTTTATACATGCACGATTTTTATTTCTAACATTAGCCAAACAAAATTATGCATGTTAAGTTTCACCCATACCGAACTGACCTGTGCTTGTGGAGATCATTAGTCCAACTTGGAGGTTACACTTCAGTGATCACTTGAGCAGTGCAATAGATTGCAGCTATAAATCAGGAATACAGAAATAAGCACAGAGGTAAAAATGGCATGGGACAGTCTTAAGTTGGTCATGCACAAAAGTTCAGAGCAACACACTTAGAGGTTCCAGGGCAGACTAGATGTGAGACTGATCTTCCGGTAATCACTTTCATTGGCATAGAAGGCAGTACCTTAGTTGCTTGCATGTTATTGGAATGACTGCCTACAAATATCTGGCATTTAAAGTACCTGACTTCTATTCTTATGTGTTGGTTGTAATCTCTGGCCCATTCCTCTTGTGCTCCTTAAAGCAAAATGATGCATGTAAAATGGTCTTGGTGGGCTTTGTTCTGCTTAATTTTTTTCAAGCTTTTCACTATTTTTTTGAGTTCAGCATCTTTTATTGTCTATCATTTGGGAGACACAAACTTTGCAGAACTGGGATTTTAGACATTAAACCTGAAAAGGAATTTTAAAATAAAATCAAAACTAGTAATAAAAAAGTCTGTATTGGTGTTGATGATAAGGCTTAGCTTATTTGAAAATAATGGTTTTTGTTTGAAAAATACTGCTATTAAGTATTTAACCATGCAAGCATCTATGGCTGTGAATTACTGTTGTTTAAATGAAGACAGACTATTTTCATAAGAACAAATTTATGCTCTTGTTTTCACCAATGTTTTTCAATAAAATATAATGTACTGGCAGCTGTAATTAAGAATGAAGAGAACTGATTTGTAATAGTAATCTTATAGGTGATTCAAAAAAAGTCTTATTAACTCAAAAAGAAAAAAAATCTTCCCAACAGATTAATTTTTTTTCAATAGAATTATTCTATTGTAATGAAAAATGTTCTTAGAAAATAAGCATTTAATATATAACCAATTTGTAAAAACATTAAGCCAATTACCAAATATAATTTCTATATTAAATGTTAATTAAATTCAGAGGTATTTTTAATAGGATTAATATGGAGAAAAAGAATTTTTTGAAAAGGCAATTTAGCCTCAGTATCATCGATTAATGAAGAACAGTCTGTTCTAATATGTTTTCACAGACATATTTATAGTAATATTTACTGTAATACTTCATTTAACATATAGAAGTTCAATTCATATCCAAAGGGCTTGAAAATTCAGTTAAGTCTTTTGTTTGTGTGGTTGAACATAAGTGAAATACATATTTTAATGTAATTGCTAAAAATAAAATATCAGCAATACCCCTTTGATCCTAACAAAAGTGCTGAATTTAGCCTGACCCTGTATTGATGTACACTTTATTATGCTCTTTGAATAAATATGCATCTAAAAATATCCAGTAGCAAAGAAATAAAGTTCTTCAAGGTACTGAAAACAAGAAGAATAAAAATGTGTCACCACGGAACTCAGTTTCTTCGTCTCTTTTCTTTATCTCCTTAGTAGTCATGGGGGCTTAAAGAAGATACAACTCAAAATATTAATTTTATTTTAACGGTGTGTTAATTTAATTTATCATCCAATATTTCTGTTCTAAATAAATTAATGACCACTTTGTGTCCAAATGTATTGGAAATTCCACAATTGTCTTAGTTCCTTGAAAGTTAAATTTAAAGTATTTTGAACGGGTCTTTCTCATAATCTGATAAAATTTAAACTGAAAGTTACTGTCAGGTGGTAAAATGATATGAGAAATTAATTCATGTTTGAAAGAAATTCTCCCTACTGAGAGGTTTGAAGGTAAAAATTTGATCGGAGAAAGAGGCAGCTTTGGTTGAGGGGTTGGCCTTTGGTAATAAATAAATAAATGAACTTTCTAACTAATAAGCTTTAGTTACATTGCAGGATTCTTCATGGGTAGGAATAATTTGTAATTTTTATTAAAAACTAAAATGGCAAAACTAATTTCAGTATATCATTGTCCTTCTATAGTGAAACTGTCCCTTTATTCTTCTGAAAATAAAATATCTGGCTTACTTCTTTTGTTATTCTATGGAAATAATCTCTTTTGTTTGTTGTGACAATGCCTTAACACATCTTCTCTGGGGGGCATAGCTATGGAGGCCCAGGTGCCTGCCACCAAAGTTCTTATACCTCAACCTTGGAGGGGCCGTAGAAAGTGAAGTGCCCCTCTAATTTAGGGTGAGAAGAGCCTTTCCCCTAAAGTCCTTTGCAGCAACATGTTAGTATCTTTCAGGTTCTGTTATTCTATTGGTCTGTCAGTTGATGTCATCATTGTTCAGTCCCCGTTTGCCATTTATGTGCCTTACTAGAATGTTTTTCCTTACCTTCATCCCCATTGGCCTAGTTTTACTGCATTGCTCCACCCCTGATATCCTATTGGCTCTTCCAGTTCATAACCATTCCTCTGCACCACTTTATCTTGTCCCCATTGGACCTTGACCCTTAGACCCACCCCTTTCCCCCCATATTTAACGCTCAGCCGAATGTGTTCCTCATCCCTGGACTTCTTTGAGGTGTGCCCTGTTACTATAAACAGTTATTGGATACCCATATGAGGACCCATTCCTGCACCTAAATTGTCAGACATTTTTTTATCAGTAAGCTCAGAAGACGCTGATCACTCTCTAGGCCTCATTGTTGCACGCCTAACACATAGCATTTCCAGTTTATTTGCAATAACTTCCTCTACGTGACTGTGGTTAAACAGCCAAAGTACAGTCAAAAGTGGCAAAACATCCCTCCATAGCAAGTATTGTCTTCAAGCATGCATAGAGCTAATGAGGGTTTTATTTCTCCTTACACTGAGATATTCTCAAAAAAAAAAAACAAAAAACAAACCCACAAAAAAAACAACCAACCAACCAAACAAACAAACAAAAACAACAAAAAACAACAGAACTCATCTGTTTGAAGTCTGTTGTGAGGTCTGAAGCAGAGTCATACTCTGCTTGGTCCTTTCACAGACAGATTTACACACAGCACACCTTTCCCAATACTCTGTTACACACACTTCACATGTAAAGAGAGAATGAGGACCCTACTAAGACAGCAGTGGGCTGAGCCACCTGTGATTGTGTGCAGTTACCAAAAAGTCCCTGAATGTTAAACTTAGACTACTTGGTCTTTTTCCACTGGGAAGTTTTCCAGCCAGTCTGTCTCCAGCCTATAGCTCTGCATGGGCTTGTTGTAGTCAAAATGTAGTGCCTAGCACTTTGTCTCATTGAACCTCATGCCCCATTGATCCAGCCTGTCCAGGTCCTTCTGCAGAGCTTCCTGACCTCCAGATGGATTCTCCGTGAATTTGCTAACTCACCCTCATCCAGATGAAAGATATTAAACAGGACTGAGTCCAACACTGGGGATGCAGCACCACTTACCTACACTCTCTGGGCCCATCTCTTAGACATGAAAAGAGGGTACCTGTCCAGGCCATAGACTGACAGGTTTTCCAGGCAAATGCTCTAGGAGACGTTTTGCTGAAATCCAGATAGATGACATCCACAAGCTTTTCCTCATCTTCTAGATGAGTCATCTAGCTGCGAAAGGCGATCTGGTTGGTCAGGCAGGACCTGCATTTGCTATGCCTATGCTTGCTGGGTCTCATCTCCCAGGTGTCCTGTGGATGCCGTGGAGCAGATCACACTCACGGTAATCTGCTCCATAACCTTGAAGTCAGGTTTGCAGGCCTGTAGCTCCCTAGGTCCTCCTTCCAACACTTCTTGTGAATGTGCTTCTCATTGGTCAACTTCCAGTTGTCTGGGTCCTCCCGACCTCCCTGGTGAGCCAGGACTGATGGTAAACAATGGAGAAAGACTTGCTGAGCTCTTCTGCCAGCTCCCTCATAATCTCAAGATGAATTCCATCCAGTCCCATAGACTTGTGGGCATCAAGGTGTCTTAGTGGGTCACTAACTACCTCTTCCTGGATTTTAGGGGGTTTATTCTATTCCCTGTCCCTATCTACCAGCTCAGGAGGACAGTAATCCTGATGATAACCTGCCTTACTGTTGAAGACTGAGGCAAAATCTGTTAGGTACCTCAGCCTTTCCTCATCTTTGGTGAGTATAATCCCCCCTTGTCCTATAAAGAAGAGAGGTTATACTTGTCCCTCCTTTTGTTATTAATGTATTTATAAAAACATTTTCATTAGCCTTCACAGCAGTGGCCAGATTAAATTCTGAGCTTCCACCCCTCTTAATTTTCTTTCTGCATGACCTAACAACATCCTTTAACACGTCTAGAGTCCCCCCCTTTACCCCATAAGGGACAATAGCAGTTATTTTTCATTCCTCACCAATCATATATACAGGATTTATAGCATGTGCTGTGTCTGCTGGTGTTTATTTAGTACAGTAATATCTAGTCATCTAGCTGCATTTCCCTTGAGTATGATCTTCCTAAGCTTTCTTAGGCAAAAAGAAGTGCCCATCTGCTGCTGTCTGTTCAATGGAACAGAAAGAAGCATATGGACTCTCCCCTGGTGTGGCTGAATAAAAAGCATCCATCTCTAGGACTGCTGCTTCTGTAAACATTACATTCAAATATAGACATGTTTAAATACAGATTTCTCAGCTGTTTGTGCTTCTGACTTTGTATTACATTGGTGGAGGTTTTACATTATGTATTCTCCCTACTTTTTACTTTGGTAGTTTGCCCTTATAAGAACTACATGTAATGTGCATAGAAAAGATTACTTCATTCCTCAAAGAGTTCTCCTTTCCATAGCATGCATATTTCAACAGAGCATACATAAACAGGGATGTTTTGCAGTAAGTGCTGAAAATATGGCTACAAATAACTTGGGGAATACAAAGCTAGTAAGACAGGTCTATTTGTTTGTGATTTTTGCAATTTAGGGAGTTGCCTTAGAGTTAAATACTCCAGTAGTAGGTTATAACCTTTTGGATCGAGGCAGCTATTGATCTCTTGATATGCCTACAAGATCTACTTTTCATGGAAGAGATACCAGTCTCATAAGAGGCGCTGCCTTCTCAAGAGATGATATATAGTTGCATTCAAGAATAATGTGTGAGGAATAGCCTATGCGTGTTTTAACATCAGGATCCATAATGGAATCTGACTACAGACACTTGGGGTTCATTTTAGACTAAATTGTTGCATTCAAATGTAGCATGCAGGTAAAATGGTAAAAAACATATATATTTATTAGGCATTTTTAAAGGTCTGTATTGTGTGATGAAATTTAACAACGTGTAATTTAATAATATATGTCTAAGCAGCCCCCCTTGACTTTGCAAGGGGTTTTTCCATATGAGAAATCTTTTCAATTCACTTCCAATTTCATTCAACTTATAGGTGCTGCTTAAAGGACATCTTCAACAGCAGTACAGTAATGCAGGCAAAGAAAGGAGAAAATAGTAAGTTTTCCCACTGTACTGCTGGAAAAGTATGACCTATTTGTCATTTTGGAAACTCAATGGGATGAATCAGATGATTGGAGTGCTGCAATCAACTATTAACTATTCGGAGGGCTATTAGCTGTTTAGGAGGAACAGACAGGAAAGAAAGACAGGGCATTGTCCTCTAAATTAAAAAAAAAAAAAAAAGGAAATAAAGGATTGACTGCACACTTTCTGTTTATGAAAAACACACTCACATGTTGAGAATTTATGAGTGAATATTAGAGACTGAGACAACAAAGGAATCTTTGTTGTTCATGTTTACTACAGGCCACTCAATCAAGGGGAGGCTGTTGATGAAGAACAGCATCATGTTCATAGGGCATAATCTTGCTGAGGGACTTCAGTCACACTGATGTCTTCTGGGAAAGCAGTGCAGCAAGCAGCAAGCAGCAAGAAGCAACAGCAAGCAGGTGAGGATAATTTGAGACTGCATTGACTATAATGAGCCAAACCCGCAGATCTCTTTCTGCAGGGCTGCTCTCCTGCCTCTCTTTCCCCAGTTTGTATGCCTAACCAGAGCCATCCTTTCCCAGGTACAGAAAATGTAATTTCTCTCCTTAAACTTCATATGATGATTGCCCAGCTCTCTATTCTATCCTAATCTCTCTGTAAGGCCTCACTACCCTCCCATGTCCTTGCTTCCAATGTCCATATACTTTCCTTTTCCTGCACATCCAAGCCATTCTTCTGCCCCACTTGCTTGACTTCCAGAACTGTGGAATTGCCTGCTTTTGTGGTCTTTATAAATGTCTCTGAAAAACTGACCAGAACTCGTGGAGCATAATACCTTCAAAAGCAGACTCTCAGGGGATATTAGTAACTGATTCTTTTATGAGCCTTAAGTCTGCTCTCCCCATATCCAGGGTTGAAGTTTTGCTCCTATTGCTAATAACTTGAAATTCAACTAGTTTATGGTCCAGGCACCAAGACAGCCAGAAATCATTATTTTGCCCACCATTCATAATCTGTCCACAAAGAGCAAATCTAGGTGTGTGCCCTTCTTATTTGTCTCCCTTAGTATCTGTAATGTGTGTCAGAAAACCTGTTTGCGTCCCCTGTGTGACATTCCCAGTTGATGGCTGGGAAGTTAAAATCACCTGTAAGGACAAAAAAGGATGGTCTAGAAATATCCTTTAATTCTCTGTGGAATAATTTATCAGCATCATCCTGGTTGGGCAGGAGAGAGTACACTCCACAACAACATACACTGTTTGTTTTCCCCCTTGTCCTTATCCAGAGGTACACAGAGGTCCTTGGCAATAGAAAAGGCACAGTCCACATCCTCCCTTATGTAGTGAACCCTCTAACCTCTCCTGCCCCATCTGTCCCTCCCAAAGAGTCTATAAGTGTTCATCATGGCCCACCAGTCAAGGGACCCCTCCCATCAAGTTTTGCTTATGTCGATGATATGTGACTCTGGGACTATCAACACACATGGGGAAAGAAGAGGTAGATTTTGGCAGATCTGTTGAACAATCTTTGCCAATATCTGGAGCGAATCTTCTTCTCCTTTGGTTTCTGCATCAGATGGTGAGATCATGGCTTCAGTTTAAAAGGACCTTCTTGGTGATATCAGGGCCATGACATAACTAACAATGTTTGTAATCAGAGCTCTGTATGCAGTGTTAGATTTGTCCACACTTCATGTGCACATCTCATTTTTTAACAAGAACAGTACGAACGTCTATAGATTTTTAGTGTTCACATGGAACAAGAGTGGTGGAAGCTCATAATTCAGTCATAATAGTACTCAAGTTTAAGCCAGCTATAGAGAACTTGTGTGCTTCTAGAGCAGAGCATGCATTAACAGTATTGTAAGGATGAAAAGGCCCTCTAGCCCTGACTAGTGGGATAAATAATTAATGAAATAGAAATTTACTTAGATATAAAAGGCTTCCTGCTGCATATGGATCAAGACAATAAGGCTGGGAACAGCTCCAAAGTGGAAAAGGGTGTCCCTGGGAAAGAATGAAAATTACTTCTGCCTGATTTGAAGAAGGATACAGTTTTTTTCTTTTGTTTGTGTTTGTAAAATGAAACAAGAGTATAAATAATACTTTTGTTAAATACAAAGTATCAAGATGATATAAAAAAAAATTCCCTTCTGATTTTTTGTAGCCAATCAGGTCTTCATCAGAAAAAAGCATAAACAGTTTTTAATGAAAAAAAAAAGTTGGAAAGATCTCACAGATTTGTATGATTTGGGGTATAAATATTCATTTAATGTATGTATAAAAATATGATACAGTTAATTTAAGTATTGCAGCATTTGATATTTAAGCTTAAAGTCTTAAATTAGTCTTTCAAAACATTACATGAGGAAAACACAATATAAAAATTTCAAAAGCAAAAGCTAGCTATGCTAACACTTAATTTCAAGGCTAAAATAAAAGGCAAAATGTCTGAGAAGATGAATCATCAAGTATCATGTATATTAGTTTCCAGAACATACAGTGGAGAAGATTTTGTGACTTTGCATATTTAAAATAAAATCAAAATGTCTACACCGTTGGGAAGCTAGACACCTTAATACTTAAAATGAAATTCTTAAGCCAGACAAGACTGATCATTGTAATGTGTTCTAAAAGCATTATCTCAGTTTTGAGTGTTCATGATTAAATGGTAGACACCTTACAATTAAGCTCTTAGGCTATAATATTTTATAAATATTCTTTATATTGACTTCTAGATATGAAAAGCATAGTTTTTCCTCCTGAAGGTCAAAAAACTTCATCATGTTCCCTCAAATTCCCCCTCCTGTCTCACATATTTTCATCTGCAGTGAAATTGAAACTAATGCTTGGCTTGCTTGTTTGATATATGATGTCAAAAAGAAACCAAGACTATTTAAACCCAAACAAAGTCTCACCTCTTTCTTTTTCTCATATTTATGATCCTTTTATTTGGTTTTACTATGATGGTCTGATCTGTGCTCCTAATTCTGATGATAATCTTCCTCAATTTCCACTGAAACATGGCTTTCAAAAAATTTCAGCACTTTTAAGAATCAGAATGCTGAAAAATATTACTGCATAGTCAAAATTTTACTTAATCTATTTGAATTTTTTTTTACATTTCTATAATATATTTTACAATCAGGTTAATGTGTTGAAATTTAGGGATACATAAGTTTTGCAGCTTATTTTCTGGTTCCCTGTGGAATCTGCCACACAGACTACTTTATCTGAGATTTCACTCTGAACCTTCTGGTTTCCCTGCTTTTCTTGTGTTCAGTACTTCTCTACTTCTTTACTTCTCTAAAAAAATAATAATAAAAAAGAAACAGACAATCTTTTTTATCTTTGATTTTATGAGCAACTTAGGGAGCATACAAATAAAAATAAAAAAACCCCAACCATGCCTCCAACAAATCAGACACAGTACAGCTATATCTTAAGTGGTGAAGTTTAATTGCTCCTTTTTAATTTCTACATATGTTTTACTTTTTTATGGAGAAAAATTTCAGTGTAGTTGAAAATTAAAAAAAAAAAAAAAAAAAAAGCCCAGTGTATTTACTTTAATATACATTACACTGGGCCTTCTAGCAATGATTTTTTTTCCTTGAATTTTTGAAAAGCATTTTTTTCTCTGATACTTTTCATCCTTCTAACCATAATCTGGTTAGATATTTTTAAATTCCAGTCATCATACAGTCAGAATTTGCAGGTGGTTCTCAGAGAATTTTTCCCCCTCTATCTAGTGGTGGAAAGGACAATGCAATTAATAACAGATGGCATGAAATGACCACGTCCTTGAGAGAATGCCTTATTGGCACCTCCTGCTAATTGCATCACATATAATGCAAGTAAAAGCATAATAAATCTGAGCTGGGGGACATTTTATGCAAGAGCTCTTCTCCCTTTCCAGACGGTAAATTGCTCAGCTCTTGAAATATCTATAACCTTGTGATACTCAATGTGCATTAGCTTAATTGCCTTTTTTCTTTTCTTTATCTCTCCCTTTCCTTGCTCCTCTTGCCTTTTTTAGTTCACTGGGTCTGAAATAGAAATTTGGTTTTTTCAGTCTACCTACCTTAGTGCTGTAAGGAAATGATCTATATTTGCTGTCCTGGACAGAATTTTTTTCAGTCTGTTCTGCAGAGTTATTGGTAAATTGTGCTTTTTAAAGAGCTGTAAAGCCCTTTACTTGATATCAGAACATAAGTAAATGCTGAAGGAATATAATAGAAGCCTAGAAGATCTTTCTCATTAACTGAGAGATAGAGTCAGCTTTAAATGGATCAACAGATATAATCTATTCTATTTCTAAATATAAAACCATGACAAAAAAACTCCTGATGCATAAGGAATTTTTATTTCTCACAACAACAAATGAGTTGGTTTTGGGTTTTTTTACTGTGAGGAAGAAAAAAGAAAATACTGCTGAAATCTCAAGTCCTTGTGCCTCCTCTCTATGTGGAGATGAAAGAGCATTGCTTCAGCAGTTTGCTTCTGCTGGCAGTGGGAGTGTGGAGACTGCTTCTTGTGAAATTTCTGCTTTTTTTTTTTTTTCCTTTCTTCTTCTACAAAAATACTTTCAATCCTGGCTTTGTCCCAAGGAGAAAATATCAGATAAGTGCACAGGAGCATGGATATACATTTGCTTGAAGGAATTGCCATTTAAGGCAGAGAATGATGCTGCAGCAGCACTGAATTTTGTCTGTAGTTGCAAGTCCCCCATCAATGTTTAGTTCACTGTAAGGCATCATCCTAGCTCTCCTAGTGTCAGTATAGTGAAGGCAATTTGACAAAGGATTGTTCTTTGTGGAATATTTCAGTAAGATGAGGCAAAGTTTTCAAGTGATTATTCCAACCATACTTGGGCCTGTATCCAATGTGGAAAGGTGCCAAGCCATTATAATCCATTCCCCTAGAACCTATCATGCCGTTTGGATGTCTCCCATTCCATGTCATGTGCTGCTGAGCCGTCTGGGGAAAGGAGTTCTTCCCTGGATAAGGGTTACACAAAGCCATCAATGCAATCTGCAGAGGAAGACATGCACTGAATTGAGAATAAGGACTTCCAAGCCAAATTCTCATTCTTACTACTGAATATTAGAACGATTATAGGTCATTTGCTGTGTGTTTTTGTTCTTGATTCCTATTTTGCTCTCTTTTTAACTGTATGCTCATAAATTGTGCCTATGCCGAGGATTCCTCAGTGGTATAGGATTACATACTAAAATTAGTATGTATTATGAACATTAAGAACTACTCTCACAAATTTGATTGAACACTGCTTCAGGAAAACGATACAAACTCAAACAGTGTTCTTGAGAGACAGCTGAAATCTGAGCTCAGTTATTCTTATGATTTTTGTTCTTTCTGCACAGCACCTCAAAATGTCCCCTAAAATATGTTTGTTTTGTTTTGTTTTGGGGTTTTTTGTTGGTTTTTTTTTTTTTTTTTTTGGTTTGGTTTTGGTAAATTCATATGACATTTTATTACTGCAGTTATAAGAGTGGTTATAAGGTGGACATATGAGTTCTCTCTGAAGCTATTGTAGGCTGACTGAGTCCACCTATGTCAATAATAAGGTTCTCACTTGAGACAAGAAAAGAATCTTAAAAATTCATTTTAGTGTATGTATGCAAAAAAACCCCACCAAAACAAAGCCCAAAAAACTGACAAACCCAAGCCCAGATGAAAGACTATTATGACAAGAGTATATTTTAGTGTCAAGAAGGTGGCCAGGAGCTAAAGTCACAGAGATGAAAACTAGGCAGTATGAAAAATAGCTGAAGAAATGGCTGAAAGATAGAATGGCTTAAGTAATGGCACAATAACTGTTTAAACTACCAGCTTTTCCAGTGTGATGAATGTTTTGGAATTTTCTCTTTTGCTTTATGAATTTGTTATTTTATGTCTTTGATGATACTACTACATTCTGAACTAGATCTGTGCAATAAATTGTGATCACTCTGGCTTTGTTTGTACATCTAAATGTCAGTTTTTGAATTCAGAATGACTCAGAATTGGACAAAATACAGGAATTGATGTTTAACATTAAGATGCTATTTAGTCACCTAAGAGGAGTTAGTGCTAGTCCCCTCCTTGTATGGAGAGTAAAAATTAAAAGTGACATAATGAACTTTGTAGACACTGATGGAAATATTATGTATCCAAATTGGTTAGACTCTGTAGCTGCATGTAGGCAGTCATGATTTAGTAACCATGACTGTTCTCTTGCACATGCAGCATGGAATCTTTTTTCAAGTAGTGTTAATTTCCATAAAGAGCATCAAACTATATGAAGAGGTACATTCACCCTTCAACTGACAGAATGTTGACCATAATCAAAGACTAGTTTCTAAGTAAATCAAAAGACCAAAAATGCAGAAAGCTCACACTCTTATTGCAAAAAATTATTGTGTCATTGTATAATGTATTTATTTATCAGGCAATGACTTCCCCTTCAGCACAATATGGATGGCAGTATTTAAGCTGTATTAAACTGCATCAATTTGGATCCTATTGTGTTTGGTTTTTCTGACTAGAAGACTGTAAGTTTACACAACAACAACTTTTCCCAGTCTGATGTTTTCCCATTGCTCAAATAAGAAGAACCTGGTCTAGCTTCACGGAGAGATATTATGACTTTGCACTCCAGAGTATTTTCAGACTGGCTCGCAGCTGATAGAGCTTGCTTTCAAAGAGTTCAGCTGTTGTACCTGAAGAAAATAAAACTAAAATAAAGGTGAACAGGTTTTTCTAAGAGTGTGTTAGGAACTAAATTTAATATTTTGAGAAAAGATTTGAACAAAGTCAAAACCATATTAAGAAGCAAAAGAAATGAGGTAGATGTAGATTAGGATAGAGAAGAGAATTATATATCTCTCTTACAGTCAGAGTGAAAGCCTAGATTGTCTCAGTTGCAAAATGTATTCATCCTAATAGCAGCCGTCTGTATTAACATGTTGATGGAATGCTATGTATGTTAGACAATTATATTTATCATGTCATAACTTTCCATATGTGTTTCATTTTGAGAGAAATATCATGTGCTCATTATCACCCCTAAAAGACCACTCTTCCCTTAGACCAAATGTGTATTTCCACTGCGTAAAGTCAGTTTGACCTATGAAAGAATCATCCAAAGATCATCCTTTGGAGCAGTTGTTTTAACACATTCACATAGGGCTGGATTAACAAATACTCAAATATATAAATAATAAAATAGGTGTTCTTATATAATGAGTGTAGCAATTCACTCATCCTTCCATATGTCTTGTAAATAGAACATTATCTTTGAAAAATCTGTAATTTCTTCTTCTTTATGTCTTAAATTTACGCTCTAGATTAAGAAATGAAAGGTAATTTCCTTAAAGGTCATCTCACTTACTTTGGTAGATAGTTTGATTGTGTGGATCTGACTGAAATACAATACTGTATTCAGATGATGACAAGGGAAAGCTGTTTTTTCT
This sequence comes from Hirundo rustica, assembly GCF_015227805.2. NCBI lineage: Eukaryota > Metazoa > Chordata > Aves > Passeriformes > Hirundinidae > Hirundo > Hirundo rustica. The sequence goes on from NC_053488.1 coordinate 66,852,076, forward strand.
CTTTTTAAAATTTCAACTATTACAAATTTTCTGAGTGGCTTCTCTTTCTCTCAACTGCCATGACTCAAAAAGCACTGTTAAATGAGAAAATCCAAAAACACTGCTTTTTTTGTTTGTTTGTTTCTAGATATTTACTGTATAAATCACTATCAGCCCACAGCAGTACTGTACTATCTCTGCTTTCTTGATTTTTGGCTTTTGTTTTCATAAGAGTCCTCAAATTATAGCAGGGTAAAAAAAATGTGGAAGCTATTTGTTTTGGTGAAATCTAAGTAGTACAAAATATCAAGGGAGGGATGAATTTCAACATATCACTTTCCTATTGAATTTCTCTTATTTAATTCTCCTGCTGCAATGTTTTCCATATCACCAATCACTCTATTTACCTGCCTCTTTACCTTTATATTTATATTCTTTCTTAACTGTCTATCCAAAAAAGAAACCATGGAGCTGTGATGATAGTAGCCAGAAAAACCAAGGAAGAGTAATAACAATAGTCAGTAGGATGAACAAAGCTGTAAGATTAGCACAGGGAGGTGCACACACAAAACCCACTGCAGCTTTCTGAATTCAACCCCTTGATTGATTCAACCTCTGGAAGTCCATCCGTCTTTCAGACTTTGTAACTAATCTTCTAGGGACTATGAAAACTCAGCAGTATAAATGCAAAATATTTGATTGTAAATATTTTATTAATATCAACTGACAATATTGATAATCACAAACGCATTAGTAATATCAGTGGAAAGTTGCGCATGGGATAGACTAGAAAAACATTTGGTGGGACTTTAGTTGCAAAACTGTGTAAAGCAGGTTTTCTGAGCATTACTCCTGGGACTCATTTATGTTCACCCTTCTTTCTATCCTGATAAGTTAATCTAGCAAATCTATAACACTGATGCATTTTTGAGCCTAGATTTTTCATGTGTCTAGCAACCATACTTCTCATTAGGACAACTATGAATTGATTTGAAACAGAGAACACATCATAAGAGAAGCTGTCATCCCCAATTCCTTCTGGTGTGGCAAAGAAAGAAAATGTTATCTACTAGATAACATGAGGAATAAAAGCTCTTTGTTCCTTCTTATCCTCTTTTACCTTTCTTAGCATTTGCTATTTCTGAACTGCTTACTCATGTGAGTGGGTGTGTAAGTGCACATTTATTTTAGTAAAAGGTTAAGGATATTTCATCAACAGAAATGGATGCTTAAACTAATCAGAAATTTAATTTTCAGGAGTAAGAGAATACAGATTTTTCCATATAGTTGTTTTATAACCTTGTGCCTGTCTTAATAACTTAGTGATCTTGTCTGCCTAGCCACAAAACAAAATATGCTTGGAGCTCAAATTTCAGTAACAGGGATCACTGAATATGCAACTTAATACTATGCATTGTTGCAAAAGGGGAACATTTTTAAGGGAATTAGTAATTATTTTCTTTCCCCTTATTTGTCTTCTTTGTTAGTAATTTTTGTCCAATATCTGATATTGAAATCACCCTGTCTGACCCCCTACATCACGCACATTATTTCTGCCTTTTTCTACTACTGACAACCTTTCTTAGAATGTCCTGAGCTGGAAGGGACTCACAAGGGTCATCAAGTCCAGCTCCTGGCCCTGCACAGGACCTCATCAAGAGTCACCATATCGCCTTGAGAGTTTTGTCCAAACACTTCTTGAACTCTGTCAGGCTTTGGTGCTGTGACCACTTCCCTGCGGAGCCTGTGTCAGTGCCCAACCACCCACTGGGTGAACCACCTTTGTCTAATATCAAATCTAAACCTTTCCTGACACAACTTCAGGCCATTGCCTTGGGTCCTCTTATTCCAGGACAGAGGTTTTTAATGCAGACTTTCTATTGGGGCTTTCATTTAGTGGCTTATTATTTAATGTGTCCATTGAATATTAGACTGGAAGATGTAATGGGCATCACTGTTCACATACATGTCCAAATGCATCTGAAAGATCACAGAATCATGGAACCACAGAATTATAATGGTTTGGATTGGAAGAACCCTCTGGAGGTCATCCAGCCCCCCATCTCCACCTTGCTAGAACAGGTTCACCTGGAGCAAGTTGCTCAGGGTCTTTTCCAGGTGGCTTTTGAAAATCTTGAGACAAGAGGACTCCGCAATATCTCTGGACAGCCAGGACATCTCTGGTATCCCCCTACATTCTAGACACCAAACTTATGGGATTCCTCTGAGTAGATCCTTTAGGAAGCCAAAGTTAACTCTCCTTAATCCAAGGAAGGCTCATATCTATTGCCCGGCTCTCTCCATACAAGATTCTAAATATCAACATCTCACCATCACTTGTGGCCAAGGCTGCCCCCAATCTTTACATTCCCAACCAACCCTCCTTTATCTGATGGCATTCTAAGAGGACACACTAAGACCTTTTAGAAACGCATGGAGTGACAGTGTAAGTGGGAATGGTTTTAAAGTGAAATCAGGCTTAGATTAGATATTAGGGGGAAATTCATTACGGTGGAGGTGGTGAGGAACTGAAACTTGTTACCCACAGAAGCTGTGGATGCTTGAAAATGTTCAAGGCCAGGTTGAATGGGGCTTTGAGCAACCTGTCCTGAAGGAATGTGTTGATGTCCATGGCAGGAGAGCTAAAACTAGATGACTTTTAGAGACCCTTCCAATCCTAACTATTCTGTATTTCTGTGCGTTTTAATCAAAACAACGTCACAAACAAGCACTGTCTCTCATCTTCCAATTCCATTACCTCTGTAAACTGTAATGAGAAGACAAAAGGCAAAACTTATGTGAGTTTATAGTACTGAACTCTTGTAATGTTCTTGCAAAATTCCTGTTTATCACAATTTTATCTTCTCTGTGTGAAGCCCAGTCTTTCCCCTAAATATAATTTTATGCACTAAAAGCTCCCAGACTCTCACAGACTTAGGATGAGACAACAAATATTCCCTAAGAAACGTAATGTTCCATATCACATTTGTGAATGTACTGAGATAAATTTATCTTTCACTTAATAGCAGAGCAAATTAGTAATAATATCAGTGCACATTATGCTGAGACATACCCATACCTAACATGTTTTCTGATAAAGCAAATGCTTACTCTGTCAGAGTACAAATCATATTTTGTCTCTAGCAGAGTCAAGGGAGAGAGAACTGAATCTGTGGTAGGGCTGCTTACTTGAGGACATTCAGAAATGTTTAGCATATTTCATTAAGCATTAAGTGGAGAGACCTCAGCACTCAAGGCTGGAAAATTAGAATGCAAGTGGGAAGAGATATAAGCAAAGCAAGACAGGAGAAGCATGCACTATCATGGACATTTGATAGTGTCACACAGATTCAGCCATGTATGAAAACTACAAATCTGTGCTATTTATAAACATGCCATTACACTAAATTCGTAACTTTATGCATTTATATAATGTGATTGGATCTTCTCTAACAGGACTTTCAGCCTGAACACCAGCACTCTTGTGTAATCAGTGACACAGAGGACTCATGTTTCACTGAATGTGATAAGCATTTTGCTTTAATTTTAACTGGCAAGTCTGTTAGTGGACACTTCTGGTCCGTCATCTGTCACTTGAAATCAGAGAATAACATGTATTTCCTTTTCTCAGCTTTTGATCAGGTATTGAAACAGTAGGAATATTAACCAACCAAAAGGTGACTAATACCCTTAGATTTTATTACAAGGGGGAGAGAAGGCTGTGAATATTTCCTTACTAGTTTTTTGGGGGTTTTTTTAATATTTATTTAATAGTTTAAAATATAATCTTCCAATTATAGACCTACTCTATCAAATATTTTCTGTTCTCAAAATGTTAATTTATTAATTTCTACTGTTTTACTGTTACAGATGATATAATTTCACCTGTTAAAGTTATTATAATTACAAAGATCCTAAATATTTTCATTACTGTATTTGTTTAAAACAACAACAACAACAACAAAAATCACCAACACTAACCATAAATAAGGATTGCGAAAAAAAATTAGCAAGATTTTTGGTAATGAGATCCCACTCCTGATTTACAGTGGCAGATGATGTGTAAAATATGAATGAACTTAATACTGAACTATAATGCCATTACATCAGCTTCCAGATAGCACAGCTGTTATACTGGGAATTTGTGTCTGTCTCCAGTTTTCAAAAAAAATGAAAAAAATCTTACAGAACACCACTGAATGTCAACAAGAATGACAGAAGTTTCTGTTATTAATAGTAAAAATAGACAAGTCATGAGGTTGCTAAAACCCAGTTTCTTAGAGGTATAGTAGTAATGAATACTTTAGGTTCAGCTTTACACTAACATATAATTAAATATCCCTTCTTAATATGGAGAAGATCAAATAGTGAATTCTAGCATTCCAAAAATCAGTGACAATTTGCTCTCCGTAATTTCAGAACATACAAAAATCTCATGTGGTGTCCTGACCAAAACAAAGAATAACACCTATTTCATTCAACTTCCAACCAAAAAGAACAAAGACAACCTTTTGGAGAACTGCTAGGCTGCACATAAAATTTCCAGGGATGAGACTGCACAGAAGTGTGTGGCAGGCTGTGAAATGTCTTGTACTTAACTCACACTATTTTTGTATACGTACTCTAACCTCACCTGGAGCAATTTAAACCTGCTGCCTTTTGTTACACACTCTGTGATCATGGGGGGACAGATGATTCTTCTTGGCCTTGAGGCAGCCCACCTTCTGAGCTTAGGACTCTAATCACACTTTCCCTCAGTTTTCACTGGTATGAGATGAGGCAATGGAGGCTATTTCAGCCTCTTGCCATAAACCTTGTTATCACAGTATCTAGACATCCTTGTTCTCTTATGTCATATCTCCATCAGTCCATGCCTCTCAAATAATCAGATATGATAAGGCTAGGAATGAAAACCTTTTATATGAAAACATCTACGCACTTTAATAAAACTAGTTATGTCATCTGTTCTAGTGATGCAGTTCCACTGCATGAGGATGTTTTGATATTTTAGAAACTATGTGTCTCATCACTGTCAAATACAACACTCCCTTTTTTCAATCTGGATGGAAAAGTGTTCAGAGTAAAGGTGTTGTTGGGGGCTACAAGAGAATATCAGGCACTTAAAAAAATCCATGTAAAGTATTATTCTCTTCTGAAAAATATATTTGATTACATAGTCCATAATTAATTAGGTCTAATTAGAAAAACTGAAATTAAAATGGTGAAGAATATTCTATTTTTTTTGTAGCATGTGTGTTTCTTACTCATCTATAAACATTCATTTAAACATATTCTGAAAATTGCTACGGATTACTAGTGCAGGACAGAGATCAGATGATGGAAAACTCCAACACAAATTGGCACCAAAACAGATTGCACCTTTGACCAAAGTTTAATGGTAATCTTGTACAGATGATAAAGAAAACAATGAACATTAGGGATACAATCTTGGATTCAAAAAATTGAGTATTTTTGACTCTCAGACAAAATGAAAACATCCTTTCTGTTGTTACAAAACTAAAATTCAGGATTCTAAATGGTGAATTAAGGCTCAAAATAAGTGATTTTTATTCATGTATCTCTGATCTTTTCAGCTTTTATTTAGTGCAATTTATATACATGTTAAATACCTATATGAAATCACAGCATGTGAAATAATTATCAGTGCATGAGCTGAGTCAATTTCTTTCTCTTTGAAGAGATTGTTGAGTAAATCACTGCTCAGAAGTGAGAAACAAACAAGTTAATTCAGTAACTTGCGCTATAACTAGGAAGGTTATTTTAATCAGAAATCTCCCTGAACATCAGATTTTTACAAGAGATCAAGAGAATAATGTGTAAAGCTTTTTACAGTAGAATAAATTCTAATTTTTTAATGAAATTGAATTTTCCAAATTCCATGACTAAGCTGTTATACATATATGGCTGAATGCATTAATATGCCTTCCACTGTGTTATCTGTGTAATCTCTCTCTCATGTTTTATGGAGACATGAATTCAGTCTGATAACTGATGAGGAAAAGATTGCCTAAGATTAAACAAATAAACAAACAAATCCCCTAATGAAGACAACAACTAGATTCAGTGCTTTAAAATGTTGTCTTAAACATCAAAAGAATTTGGATTTTCTTGTGTTTGTTAGTTTTCTTCTCTTTATTTAATGGTTTCAGGCTTCAGGGGATGGAGTCTTTACATGTCTGTTAGAACACCTAGACACTGTACAGTTGGACATTAATTCATGAACTACTTCTTGAATAACCCTTTTAAAAGCATGTAATTTAATATATAGAGCAAAGATAAAATGGAAATCCCTTGGCATATTGTGCCCTTCTTACAACAGGGAAATCCACTAATATAATCCAGATGTGGAAAATTCTGACAGTGTTACTTAAAACATGCTATTCAAATTAAAAAGATGATTCATTTTTATAAAGGCCATGGCTACAGTTAAATCAATCTGATATCATTTTAAAGTAATTTTGCTCAGTGGTAATTGAGGTAAAATGACAATATTATTTATTTACCCTATAGGAAAATTCCTTCACCATATTTGCTCTAAATACAAAGAACAACTGCAATTCCTTTAAACCTGCATCAGCTTTCAGTATTTATTATAGACTGCAAATAAACTCATTTCTAATTTGAGGCTGTGTTTTTTGTAAATACCTCTACCTCATGGTAGCTGACCAAGTAGTATTGTGTATATGAGAAATTTCCAGAGTCAGAATCTGTCAAACTGATGGCCAGATTAGTATTCTTATTTCTTATTCCTTATTCTGCTCTGTAGACTCCTTTTTGAACGTCAACATCAAAACTTTGATGACTATATCAGTTTTCAAGCACCCAGCATTTCTGACATCTTTTTTTGTGGTTGGATGTTATTTGAAGTGGTCTTAGCAATATCATTTTACACATGTCCAATGTAGGATAACATGATGTTCAGTGCTCTTTGTATATTTAATCTTTGGATAGAAAAAATTCCTTGTCATCAGCAGAATTTTTACACATGTTGCCTCTTTAATGAAGTTTTCATCAGAATCTTGATTGGGGCATATGTTAGCATGCACCCTCTGTTTCTCATCACTCTTGAAAGTAATTTTTTTCTCATTTTCATCATTGTGTAATTCATTTTCTTGCAAGAGTAGGAGTACTACCTCTGAGTCATGGCATAGGTACATATTAGAGAACTATACCCTGTTAACAAGAACTATTCCCTTGAATTTCTAATTTGTGTGTAGTACTTCTTCTCACTGTTAGCCTGGCCATTGTGCTGATGCTTGATAAATAGTAAATCTCTTTCATTCTTAGAGAGATTTACAGTACTGTGCTAACTAATACTTGTATGAATATCCTTGCATATTTTTTTCAGCAATATCTAGTGAGATATGCATTGTAAATACATATGTTTATCAAAGTGAACACTAGGACTGCAATGGACTAAAAACACTGACATGTCCAAGATAGAAAAAATAACAAGATTCAAACACTAGTCTCACCAAAAGGTAGGTATTGAGGGGAAATTGAAAGTAACTAAATTGAAAGTAACTCTTTATATGTTTGTTCCTAGGCTCATTGAGGAAAAAAAGTTAATACAACAGAAAAAATATTCCTAAGTCTTCGTCCTTGTCCTTAAGTTTTCAACTTCAGCTCTCAGGAAAAGAGAAGGGGCAGAAATACTGTGCTTGTTGCTGAGTATTTGAAAAATTGACAAACGAAAAAAAGAGAACCCACTTACCAGCTTTGAGATATGTCTATAGTATATCACTCTTTCATTTGGCACATGACCTGACCATTGCCATGGGAACTGGCAGGCAGCAAAGTGCCACATGATAGAAAGCTGCTAGGGAGTGGTAAAGGCTAACAGCATTAAATGAATGAAGGGGTTAAAAGGTTAGGAAAGTTCTCATCATTCCTCTGTGTAGTGTGACTAGGAAAATATATTTCAGACTTAAATTGTTAGAAACAGAAGAGATTAAAGTATGACAAATAATATTCATACGTCTCCACCATTAAATCTTCCCTGTTTTCCTTTGTGCATTCTCTTAGCATTTAGCAGCAGAATGGAGTCTTAGGAATAAATCTGAAATGCTTTTAAAATGCAATAGAAAAAGTAGAATAAAATCAATAGTAGTGTGGGGAGTGACTTGAGAAGCTTGTGTTTTCACAGTGGTAATCAAAAAGTAATTTTATATCCAATATTTGGTATTGATTGTTTGTGAAATTGTAATGCATTATATTATACACCTTGTTGTCTGGTTATAAATATGTGTACCATCTTGTTGCTTTTTTTCTTTTCTTATTGACTTTCCTTTTCTCCAAGACAAAGGTTTTTTTGTGTCCATAATACTTAGGAGCCAAATATCAGACTAGGAATACTATTTAAGCTAATATTAGCACTTTGCTAATACCTTTTCACTTTGTTTGGAAGGGAACAAAAGGACACAAAGCACAACAGAGCCCTTCAACCAGCGCTGTTTACAGGTGATTCACCCACCACCTGTTTTCTTCTTTCAGATTCTTGTCAATCTCCCAAAAAATTATTTCACTCCAAATTGTATTTGCCCCTATACAAAAGCAGAATAACTCATTTTGAAACGATATCAGAAACTTTCAGGGTATAAATAAAAATTCTGTTAAATATATAAAATACATTGTAAGACAACGAATACAAAAAACCCCCAAAACTCCCCAGGCTTCTTTATCAATCCCTTAATTCTAAGTCAGTTCCTGAGTCTCATAAACACAAAAGATATCTCTTTGAGGTTAAGTGACTGGGTGTTGGCTGCTTTAATATGTCATACAGGTTTCAGGCAGAACTCCAATTTTACTTTTTTAAAAAAATATTGTAAGTGAATTGTAATATCATAAATTGATTTGCTATTTTTCCTTTAAGATATATTTTAACTGAAACTTCCTAGAATTTGAATGTGGTTTATTAGCACATTTTATTAATATTCTCCCAGATAGCTTATAACACTAAGCCATCAGAGTCTGTTGCTAAAAATATAATTTTTGATTTTTGCTACTTCTGATATTTATTGAGGTCTCAGAGAATGCAATTTCTTCACAGACTCTATAAACTGAATGAAAAAAAAAAAAGAAAAAAGTATTATATTTAAAGGCATTTTTGTACAGTGGCTACCGAAACAAATATCCTGCATTTAAAAAAAAAAACAACCCCCCCCCAAAAAAAAACCAAACCCACAAACTTATCTCTTCTGCTTTTAACTGAGCATTTTTTACTGAAAACTCTAGTGAGCTACAGTATGGAACTTTTAGCCATATTACTGGGCTGTTTTGCAAGGCAGACAATTTAAATTCAGATTAAAGAGTCATGTAGCCTGCTGGCTATGTAAATTCTGCATGTTAAAGGTGGACAAGGAGTTACAGATAGGGCTTCGGTGGTAGTTTTCACAGAGAGTTTAAAAGAGCATTGAAATGCTCTATCCATAACTAGCAGAATTTTGGAGTACCTCTTTTGTGAAAAATTTGATTTTTCCCTTTTCAATGCAAGTTGATTTTTTTTTTTTCCCCCCCTCATCAGGCAACAGATTTTAAAGTGTTTCATTTGGGAATATATAAACAAATTTACTTTTCTCCAACTGAGGTGTTTTTTTCTATTACACTTTTATGCAATAGAAAAAGTACTGGAAGTATGGTTTGTATACAGAACCTTTAATTTCCCTTAGGCAAAATTAATTTCCCCTTATACCTGAAATGCATCTGCCAGCAGAAAACAAAGTCCTGGAAATCTTATACTATGTCTCAGGCTAATTTTCTCTACATGAATGTGTTTCCAGAGAGATCTAACCAGAAAGGACAGTATGAATCTGAATTGGTGAATCTGTGGCACCAAAAAGCTCATTAAGCTTATTGGCAGTTTAGCAGACAGTTTATAAGACAATATATAATTGAAGTTTGCCAATTTTTTCTTCAGAAAACTAAAACAACTTTTAGTTTATTTTTGGACATAAAAATCAAAATAATTTTGTATAATTCAGGTGACAGAATGATGTAAGGAAAGAAGTTTTTTTCAACTGTAACTATTTCATTGTCATAACTTCATATTGTGAGATTTGTAATTGATATTTTAAGATTAGTGTCACTTATTTAGAAACAAAATGTGTGCATTTCAGCACAGTTCACATTGATATTTACATGTTTAACCTGTATATTTATTATTACTTAACAATTTTGACTACAGTATGCAAAGTAGAAGAGAATGCTTTATGCTTTCCACTAGGTTTTTTTTTTTTTTCTGATTTAAAAAAAAAAAAAAAAAAAAAAAAACAAAAACAACCACACACCACACCACACCAACAACAACACCCTCCCCATGTTTTTCATTGACTGTGTCACTGTCAGTCTCAGCACTTCCATGGTATTTAGTTAGCACCAGCACAATTTTATTTATAATTAAGTAAACCATAGAACTTGTCTCTGGTTTATATCTCATATATGTAATGTTGTGCTTAAAAAAAGCTACTTATAAATAATACTTTTAAATAAACATTTGTGATTGACTCATGTTCCATCTCTACTGTTTCATGTCTCTTGTGAAAAAAGCAGCAATTTTTCACTTCAAAGTACACAGCTGGAGAGAAGACATATCCCTCAGGTGCTACCTGTCCTGCCTATTCAGACATTATTTGTTACTTGTCAAGTGATTTTTTTTGGGTTTGTTTGTTTTGTTTGATTGGTTTTTGTTTGTTTGTTTGCTTGCTTAGTTTTTGTTTGCTTGTTTGTTTTTGCTATGTGCAACAAGTTCAGGATATAAAGACATTTCAGATTACACTTGCATGTGTTTTAGAATATTTGACTTAATATGGATATGGTTTATGCTAATGAAAATTACTGCCATAAAATCTCATCCTCTGTTGGAGCAATATGCAATAATTATTCAAATTTCATATAAGATTTTAGTAACAAACCCCTCTCCTATTATAAAATAATACAAATCAGAATAGAAGTATGACTTTTTGCAGTACTAATAAAGCAGTTTCAGGAATATAATGGAAATAATTTGAGAAAAAAATTTTGAAACATTAAACTTGAAGGAAAAAATACATGCATTCAGTCCTGCAGAATGAGCTGCATCTCTATCTCATTTACAGACAAAAGTGTATGGTATATAATTATATATAATTCAAATTGTTTAAGATCAGAATGTACTAATTTAAGTGTTTTGTTTGAATCCATGTCTAACATAGGTCATACAATCACCTCACACTTTGTGTATTATGACAATCTTTTAGAATTGTGCAAACATTTTTTTGAAAGGCATTATAGTCTAAGACACTTCAGTGTGTTAAAGCTTCATCCACCATGACTCTTACATCTGTTCTTTGAATGGTTAATTTCTGAATCTCTTTTTAAACCACTCATCACATTTTATAACTCATCATACTCTATTATACAAATCTATCTTATAAACTACCTCTGATATATATAGAAAAAAATGAAAATGCTGATTTTGCTTACTTTTCAGAATCACAAAATTATGTACAAGCATATGTAAAAATTATCTTTTTCATACCCAGAGAAAAATACCTAGCACAAACGTCTACTGAAAGCTACACAATAAAATGTAAATTATGAGAAAAGTACTTGAAAAACACAAGTTCTGTTATTTCACAGTGCTTTATTTACTGTCAGTCTAACCAGTTATGAGCAACACCTGAATAAACATGGTATCCTTCACACTAGTGCTTTGCAGAGTAAGGTTCAAAACACAGAACTGCCTTTGCAGGAATATCAGCACCTATCCCTAAATTCTGCCTGTGCACAGCAGATGAAGCTGCCACATATGTACCCAAGCTTTAATTTTGTAGAATCAGTATTTAAGGATAGGTAACTGTATTTTCTCTAAAAAGTCATGTAGCCTCATGGTAACCTATTGCTATCAAATATAAACTGTTTGCTCCAACACAGGTACCTTGAAATTTTTTTTGAGAATGAAAATGTCTGGGCAGTGTGGCCTTTTACTTGTTTTATTTCTTTTATTGTATTTGTTTGTTTGTTTTAATTTACTTGATGGCTCAAATGCTAAATAATATTTAGGAACTCAAAACCATATATAGAATATATCTAGGTATAATGAAGAGCAACTGAAATTCAAGTGGCATATAAAGTTTTTTACACTGATAGTAGTGGTGTTTCCCCTTGCAAACATATCATTCCTTGACAAGTCAAATTCTTCCATAAGCAGTGGAATGTCTGGGAGACTTCTCCAGAGCATAATTCAGGACACTTAAAATTATTATTATTATTATTATTATTATTACTACTACTACTACTACTACTACTACTGCTATTACTATTATTGTTGTTGTTGTTGTTCCTACAAAATAATTTCTGCTGATCACAGAATAAGCTTAATTTCCTGAGACCACAACTATGGTCAAATTACTTTATGCACAAATTTCTTTATAAATCAGAATTTATGTTCTCATGAAAATTAAGAATTTATCTTAATGAACTAGCATGTGGAGCCCATTCCAAAAATTTGCACAATGTATATTTTTCAGTGGAATTTATTCTATTAAAGCTTTGAAACAAAAGTATCCTATCTGTTGAAATGCAATGACACCTATAAGAACAAAATAAAAATAAAATAAACAAGAAAAACATTCACAGACCAGATATGTGTGTGTGGGGGGAGGTGTTGTTCATTTGTTTGTTTGTTTGTTTTTTACTTTGGTATTGTTTGCCTAATTCTAAACATTTTTCATTACTTTTAGCTTCATATGAAAATGAGCGCCCTTTATTATTGTCATTTCACTGTTGGGAAGATAGGATCATGCAAAGAGACATGATTTAGAATCTTACAGTGATGTATGGGGAGGTGTGGTATCTTGTCATAGTGTCTCTCATATTAGCAACAATATTTTTAGTGGTCCATGTTGTGTGAATTAAGTTATTATAAATTTTAGGGGAGAAATGGGTGTCTCTGTGCTGGGTTTCTGGCTTTACTAGCTCTTAATTAGACTGCAGTTTGATAATCCAAATGCCATATTGCTCATTTAAGAACTCCAGGCATGCTCAAAGTCTCAGAATGATCAATGTTTCCATTGCTCAGGTAGAATATGTAAAGAATGTCTTTTGCCTGACATGACCATATTCAGACTTCAAATTATTTTAATGGCTCTTTGAGCTGCCTGTTGCTAATAGCAATTGATGAAGGTATCTCGAGTAACAGGTTCAGGAGAGATTAAGGATAGACTTAAATGTTCAGTCTGTATTTTCAGCACTCCTGTGTGAAATTGAACATAAATGGCGTTGAAGACTGTGGTGATGGAATACAGCAGAGAAGTCACTCCTTTTTCACCTCTGACACTACCTTTAAACATAATCATGCGGTGAATTCAAATAGACCACACATAATGGTTGGCCCAAATATTTCTTTGAATTTTTTTTTTTTGTTTTTAAACCTTTACACTATTGCAAAAACATGTCCATTAATAAGCCTCTGAACAGCAAATGAAGTTGAATAAGTTACTCAAAGAGAAAAATAATTAGGAAATATGTGTCTAATGCATTACTAATAGAAGTCTTTAGAAATAAAATTTTGCCTTGATGTTTCATTTACCTCTTTAGATATAATTGTTGCCATCATCTTTTAATGATTTATAAAATACCAGTTTTGATTCCTTACTCTTCTTTCCTTGTTGTAATGCATTAATTGGGTTTATATTGTGTTTAATCAGATTTGTAATGTTTTCCCTTTCCCCTTGGAAACTGTATCACGTGGTCTGTCCCTGCTCAGCCGCGCCTACTCCCCCCACTGGAATGTAACCCAGCACTGTCCCACTCCCACCCCTGATTGCATAGTGGCTTGTCCCTGCCTCTAGGCCCGTCACCCTGGGGAAAAAGCCCCGGGACGGGCAGAGCCTGGCTCTCTCTGGGGCACCGGTGAGCCACCAGGAAAGAGCTCCAGCCAGCAGGGCGGGACTCCAGAATAAAGCCAATATTCCCCCTGTGAGAGAGCAGGCTCTTTCCTTTTGCCATCGGCAGTCATCTGGTTTCATAAAGAAACACCACAATTGGCGCCCATTCCATGGGGCTCAAAGCCACAAGGGGCTCCCAGAAAGCTGGAAGAACCACTCGGGGAGCATGTGGCCGAGAAATCTCAGGCAGGTACATGAGTCATGAAATGTAGCCCACCCACGCAGAGACAGACCCGTCAGGCCCGGCGTTCGCTGTGGAGTCTCCGAAACACAGGATTCCCCAGGCCAGGGATGCAGTTTTCTCCTTTGGACTTAAAGAACCCATCGGAGTGCTGCAAAGAAGCCCCCAGCCAGCAGGTGCTCCCAGGGAAGGTGACCACATGTTCGTGGAAAGATGACCCTGGGAACCGAGACTGGAAGCTCTTTTTGCACCAAAAAGGGTCAGTCTCAGGCAAAAGGAGTGACTGGGAAAGAAAGAAAAGGAACGCTGGATTTTTGGTGAGTACCACTTCGGGTTTTCTAAGGGAAAATCTTTTATCAGGCATTGATCCTCAGGAAAAAGGGTTTTTTCCTTTTGGGGAAGGTTTTGCTTTCAGAGTAAACCTTCAGGGTGCTTTAATAGCACGTTCCTTTTGGCAGCCGGGGTCGGGGTGGGGGTGGAAAAGGTAACTGTTTCCCCTTTTGGCTTTTTTTCTCTCCAGCAAGGGTTTTTTAACTTTCAGTTTCCCAGTCACAGTTAAAGGGGACACACAACCTTAAAATCTGAGCCAAAAATGGGTGCTAGGCTGTCTGTGTCTCAAAAAAGAATCTATTATAAAATTTTAAGTGCCTTGGATAATAGCAAGACCAACTGTAAAAAGAAACAGTTGAAAAAATTAATTTGGCATTTATTTTCTCAGTTTCCACATGTATCATTAGAGCAAATAAGCTTCCTGGAATTTTGGGAAACTGTTGCAAATAAAATAGTTGAATCTGGCTCTTGTAATAATAAAGAAAATGCAAATTTTGCTTTTTACGGCTTAAAACTTAAGTTTGCATTGCAAAAGCAAAATGAAACGGGAAAAAAGCCAGTTCTTCGTGGATTTTCCCCAGCTTGTACCTTTGCAGGCAGTCTGAGTGCTCAAACCTCCCATCTTAGTGGCACCCAGGTCGGGGGGGTCACAAGATGGAGGGGATTCCTTTGTCCAAAATGGCCAAAGCCTTGTGTTTTCAAGCCACAAAGAGCCTCTTCCTTTGTCTGTCCCTCCTTCTTACAATCACTTTCACAATCCCTTCCTCTCCCCAGACCCCTCCTTCCCTTCGGTGCCGCCCCCGGCACCGCCCTCTCCTCTGACTCTGCCCCCTACCCTCAAACCTCCGCCCTCCGACTCCTCCCTGTGTGACTCAAGCCTCCAGCCCCTCCCTGCCCCTGGTTCCCACAGTTTCCCCACCCACAGTCCCAGTTCCCATGCCCTGGAGGGAGGGAGAGGGGGGAAGCCGGGAACCCGGAAGCCGGAAGCAATCCTGGCTTTTCTGCCATCCCTTTCACATATCAACAGTCAAAAAGAGGGGGTGCTGTCCACAGTAATTGGGAACCCTTCCCCCAACAAGCGATTCAGGGTTTATGAAAAGCTCAAGCCAAATTTAAATATGAAAGAGAATACTTTTGCAACTGTTTAAAAGCAAATTTAGCAAGGAATACTACCCTTTGACCTCCAAAAAGATTTACTTCCGGAGCTCTGGCAAAATCCTGAAATGGCTGTTGCTAATAAGAATCTGCCAATTCAAGCAGCAACCCAGCCCGGTAAGTCTTTCCAACCTTACAGTAAAATAAAGCAGCTTCCATCAGAACCTTTTGTAACATTTGTGGAGCAGTTAACATGAGTTATCGAGTTACAGGTTTAGAATGAAGGAGCCCAGGAACAGGTCCTGGAGGAGATGGCTCTGGCCGATGCAAATGAACAGTGCAAGGCAGCCATCCTCAGCCTGTCCACAGAACTGGCTCCAACTTTACATGACATGCTCCAGGTGTGTGCCAGGAAGATTCCCTTCATAAAGGCTCATCAAAGCCACAGTTCCAGAGTCAAACCGCCACAAAAAGCTGCTGCTGCAGACACTGTGCCTCCTGCGCCTGTGCCACAACCATGGCCCAAGAGAAGAACAACGTGTCTCCTGTGCGATCAGGCTGGACATTGGGCATCTCAATGCCCTTTAAAGAAGCAATTTCTGGACTTTCGGGACAGTGGGGGCAGGAGGTCTCAAGGGTCCAAAGGGAATTTTTAAAAAAAACTAGAAAATGTAAATGTTAAATTAAATAATCCTGCTTTAACCAGTTCTGCTTTTCAGCAAAAGTCACCGGATGTGATAGTAAAGGATCCAGCGACTAGAGGAACAAAAAGTCCTCATGATCTGATCACCTGGGGTCGTGGGTACGCCTGCGTGTCCACTCCCTCAAGTGGGTGCCAGCCAAGTGGGTGAAACCTTTCATCCCTAAAAGTGCAAAGCCACCTGCAGAGGCCCCACAAGTGGCCAGTGCTGCCTGGGGGAGGAGAAAGTGCCAAACCCTCTCCTTCTAATTATCATTATTCCTTAACAGTGTTTTTCTAGACAGTTTGTTTGCACTAAAGGCCATTTTTTCTTCTCCAACTTTAAAGGTACTCAAGTTCCGAACTCTGAACATCTCCCACAAACTGAGCCTTCCTCCTTCTCAATTTAGTAAGAAAAGGGGAAACGTTGTAATGCATTAATTGGGTTTATGTTGTGTTTCATCGGATTTGTAATGTTTTCCCTTTCCCCTTGGAACCTGTATCACGTTGTTTGTTCTGCTCGGCTGCACCCATCCTCCACACTGGAATGTAACCCAACTCTGTTCCACTCCCACTTTATCCCTGATTGGGCAGTGGCTTGTCCCTGCCTCTGGGCCCGTCCCCCCCGGGGAAAAAGCCCTGGGATGGGCGGAGCCAGGCTCTCTCTCTGGCACCAGCATCCGCAGGGAAAGGACTCCAGAATAAAGCAGTGATATTCCCCTGGTGAGAGAGCAGGCTCTTTCCTTTTGCCATCGGAGGTCGTCTGAGTCCTAATAAAGAAATACCACATTTCCTACCATGTCTGTATACACAATCTTCCCAGAAATGAAATAAGCATATTGATTCCTTCAGTCTAAAGTTTATATAACAAGGTTAGAATCAATTTTTTTAGTGCATCTATAGCACTGATAATTTAATTTATACCTGAGTTACAGATGATAAAAAAGCTGAAGCCAAGAAAACAGGACACAACATAAACAATAATTCTGACCTGTAAAGTCAATAGTTCAACCACTCTTTTAGATATTCGCCATTTTTAACGAGTCTTTGATTTCTTCTCCTTTCAAAATATTTCTGGAGCAAAATGAATTGTTTTTTTCTAGACCCAAAATTTAACATACATACAGACATACAGTTATCAGCCTTTTACTTTTTTATTGCTAGAATAATTTGCCAATTTTGTTATATTTGTATCCTGTTTATTACTAATATTGGTGCTTAGATATTGACAAAGCATTCCCAACACAGAATTTTGAATTCTATATACAACAAATATTTAGTTTTTTTAATGTCATTCAAATGTTCTAATTTCACAGTAATGTTGAAAATAGTATAAACTTACTGTAAGAGATAAATCCAGAATCACAAAAAATACTGTCTACTTGGAAAGAGAAAATATACAACAATTTGTTCTCAAGACATTTTAGTTACATATATTTGGTAATAAGTGACATATTGAATATTGAAATAATTATCTTTCTGTACATGACCCTTCTACAGAACCCTGGATGCAACTGGTTTCTAAATATTTTCTTACTGTCTATAGCTAAACTACAGCAACAGATATTGCAGAAAAGTTCTGAGATAGATCTAAATCCTTCTCATGCAATTTGTTTCACTTCTGTCCTAGGGTGACTGTGTATCCCCCAATCGTCTATTGGGTGCAAAGGGGAGGGGAAGCGCAGTTTGTTTTTCCCCAGGAAAACTCTGCTCCTCGGAGTGACCTTGAAGCGGGGGAGCTGGAACACGGCAAGACGAAAGAAGCTCTGTTGTTTTTTCCCTGGCAGTTAGTTAGTTTAGTGCTAGCGTAGTTAAACGCTGTAGAATAGCTGAAGATTTTTTTTTTCCTCCCTTTTTTTTCCCTCTCCTCAAAACTGTTCCAATCTCTCCAGACTAAGGACCTGGGGAAGCACTGGAGGCCTCCACAGGGGACCCACCCCACCAAGACCAGCCCTGCACATCTCCTTTTCTCCCAGCGCCAGTGGAGAAGGAGCAACAGAACACAGTGACTATCTTCAAGAAGAAACCTTTAAGTTTGTTATCCCTCCGTAAGTGGCACAAAGCTCTTGTCATCTGGTATTGTGCTGGGAGTGCTTTGCCTGTTTAATAAACAGGTTTTTTCCACTTCTTTTTGAGGCAGTCTTTTCCCAAACCGGTTGGGGGAGGGGAGAGGGCCCCGTGGGAAAGTTTCTCCCAAAATCTGCCTAAAACCAGAACAACTTCTCAGCTACACAGCAAAGAGATCTAGAATTTTTCAGCTCAATCTCCTTGAGGAAAATTGAAACATGAAAAATCCTACAAGCCATTTTCTAAACCAGGAAGACGTATATCCTTAGGGAAGGAAGACTATTAAAACTCTACATGTGCAATATTTTAAAAATATTTCAGATTTTTTCTTTTCTTCTTGAAACCTATTAAAATTAATTCTGTGGTACATCAAGCATTTAAGAAGGTACTGAAGAATATGACTTATTGAGACACTGTCCCAGAATAACTTGATGGGGCTAGATAAAAGATCATTGCTACTCTCAAAGCCCAGAACAGAAACAGGTTTTTTTACTGCTGACAGGGGTGGTTTAGCCTGTTGTTAAAGATCCCAGTTCAATGCTGGAGGCTCTAGTAAGTCTATTCCACTGCTTCACACAGTCTGAGAAATATTTTCTCATTTTTAACCTGAATTTATAGCTCCCAATGAATGAACTACATTTTTTAAAGTGCAGGAGAAAACAGAAGAATTAGTGTTGTATAGAAGTTTCAATATGGTTATAAATGAGTATAATTATTTTTATAACAAAAAAAAATTATTAAATTTTTAAAATAAATAATACCTTACCAATATGTAATAAAATAAATTAAACTTTAGAACTCTTGATTTTATGTTCTTTGGTGCAAGGATATAGAGTGTAGGTGAACATCTTAATAACCCAGATCTTTTTGACAGCTGTCATTGTGTTGGAAATTACTCGAAAATGTATCACATACTGGAAACAGATTGGATATTATGAAAAGTTCTTTACCCAGAGCCTGGTTGGGCACAGGGAGGGGCTCTCCTGGGAAGTGGTCACAGCACCAAACCTGACAGAGTTCAAGTGTTGGACAATGCTCAGACACATGGTGTGATTCTTGGGGTGTCCTGTGCAGAGCAAGGAGTTGGACTTTGATTGTAGAAGGACCCTTCCAACTCTGTGAATATTCTATGATTCTATTATTCTAGAATGCACTACTATTTGAGCTCAGTCTCTTTGCAGTTTTTAGTTTGTGCAGAGAAATGCTGGAAGAGTAGCTCTTTGTAAAATCCAAAGACACACTTACACAGACATCTTTCTTTCTTTTAACAAAGGAAGAAATGGGATATTTTTCATGAAAATTAGAACCACATAAGATGCTTTTAAAAAGCTGAAAAAATGCCAACCTTGGCACAACAAACCCTAGGACTTTCTGATTATGTGGGAAGATAGAGAAGACAAAATAATGCATATCCTAGAATGGCAGCTAGTGATGTCTTCACATGGCCTTCACTATAAAGAAAAAACATACTGATCTAATCAGTACACAGATAGCCTGTAATGTAAAGATTGAGATCAGAATATTTAAAAATCTAATACTTTTTCTCTCCATATAGCACTTTGGAAGTCAATATCATTAGAAACCTGGTCCATTTACCTGCTTTGAAAGCATTATATATTTAAGGTTTCTAAATAATTAATTGAGTCTCTGTGGTTAAAAAAATATAAAAAGTAAGTCCATCCATTATCTTCTGCAGCTGCTGCCTGAATATTAGGGGGTTTGATGGTTGTGGTGGTATTTTTTTAAACTACTCAGTATTCTTTTCCTTCTTGTTGAATTGTGGCTACATTAAAGGAATAGAGTTAGACCCATGCAGTTGCCAAAATAAAGCATTTTTTTCCTCAGATAGTAAATGAGTAAATACATGTGTGTTCATGCACACATGTACCCCTCTCTGATGGGAAAGGAGGACAAGGCAAGGTCACTTTCATGGTACTTATATAAATAGGGCCTTCAAAATAGGTAAAGATGTCCATTCTTTAAATAGATATTTTTTTAAACCCATTTTTTAAAATGGGTTTGCAGATATGAGAGATACAAAAGTTAAAATATTTTTTATTGCAATATTTATGAAATACTGAATAGCTTGCCTGCTATTTGCCATACATTCAATGAACTTTTTACAATTCAGTTACAAAACTGCTAATGAGATTTGAGTATTTTATGTGTTTACAGATTACAAGTATATACTGGAATTTAAAATTTTTGAATTAAAAACCCCATGAATTTCATAGAATGGTTTTGGTTGGAAGGGATCTTAAAGATCATCTAGTTCCAGCTTCCCATGCTATGGGTAGGAACCTATTGCCCTAGCCCGTATCCAACTTAAACCTTGAACACTTCCAGGGACGGGCCATTCTGCTCCGAACCTTTTCCCTACCAAATCCACAGCTCCACTCTTGCCTTTTGTAAATGAAGAAATGTCCCCTCTTTTTTAAGAATATTAAAAAAATAAAAGGAAAATTTCCTAATTCTTTACATTATAGGTGTTCTTTAACTTAGAAGAGGCACATAGAATTAAGTAATCCTCAAGTTTATATTACTAGTGTTAAAGCAGAAACTTTGGAAACAGTGAACTCCTTAGGATCAGTTCAGCAAAAATCCCCAGCAAAACTTTAAATCAAGAAATGCTGTCAAGGAAATGTTTGGTTCAGTAATACAGGAATTTTAAAATGCATTGAGCAGAGGACATTTATTATGGGTTACCTGCTCTATAGTAATAAATAATATAATAAGTCCCTTTAGCTCTAACCCTAATTCATCTGGGGTTTTTTTGTCTTCTCTACACACTCTAAATCACATGAACTGAAGAGTCTGTTTTGCTGCTGTTCTGAAGGTAAGGCTACAAAGCCAGGATTGCTTTGCCAAACATTTTAAAAATGTAATTCTTTCCATTGCTCCAATTGTCACAAATGCTGCTCTCTTATTTGGATTTAAAATTTGGATTTTAAAATTATCTTAATAGTAATGAGATGAAAATGTTAGTTCTATTGGAAGAGAATATTATAAGAAAAAGTCTGATTTGTTGTTCAAAAGAATGATGAAATAGAATCTGACTAATTCTGCAGCTATGGCATGCATATTAAATCAATTATTCTCCACAAAATAAGATCAAAACTTTGAACTATCTCAAGGGTCTTTTACTCTTAAGCAGCCTGAATATGATACATGAAGTCATTGAGTTATGTGAAACAGTATGCATTTTTTTAACACTTTCAGCATGTAATTTTGGAGAAATGTGCCCATTTTTTGTGTTCCCTGGTTCACATTTGATGTGAAAGAAAATTAGTTGTTTTATCTGATGTTAAACTATCAACAGCAGAGATTTTTAATGACCTTAAAAATCTGCATTAACATTTTATCTTTCCATTAGAACAAAATAAGTCACAGTTTTGCTACACTAAGGAACTTTTTTCTTTTCTTTGGATGTCTGAATGGGTAAAAAAGTTTTAGAAGTTTTGGTTTCTACCAGTCTGTGCTTCAGCTTCCCTGTTTACACATTCGTACATCTCAGAGCCAAACGTGCTCTTTTGAATCATGCAATTTGTTCCTCTGCTTAGCTCAGGACTGTTACCCTGGTTTTTCTGAGTTTCTTTATTAGCCTTTTGATTTTCATAGATGGAGTCAGATCTTTTAGATACTGTAGAATGTTAGAGCAGTTTTCTACCTTTCCCACAGAAATAATATAAACAAATCCTTTGTTTCTCATTCTCTGTCATTTATTTGCATATTTCTAACCTGAAAACAATTGTAACTGACAATTCGTCTGGCCACTGAGGCTGAGGGGTGGAAACCCCAAAAAGCCAATCTTCTGCTAGACCCACAAATGTATAAAAAGTAAAAAATAAACAAAGGGGTCTCTTCTCTCCGCTCTTTCAGCTGGGAGCTGGATCAGAAGAACCCCTGCAAAAATCTCTTGTCTGCGTGTGATTGCTTTGTGTGTCTCGGTGACACAGGACAGTACTTTCATCAGTTATTTCATACAAGGAGCCCGATAACTAGTGTATCTGTATAAAGTTCATAATAGTGGACAGCTTTTTCACTGAATTTTAGAACATTAATAATTCTAAGGCATTTTGTAATTTGCTGCAGAAATTTCAACTAAGCAGTGTGTACCATGCCAAAGTCCAGTATTTGGTGACTCTGTCTAGAACCTAATATTAGAATCACATTGAATAATTATAACTGTTTTTAAAACTGGTAATGTAAAATATTAATTTATTTTAATTAAATACAGCAAAGACACTTCAAAAAGGATATTATCACACCATTTGAAAACATATTAATAATTTTACCCTCTTTTTGCTGAACTGAGTTTAACTCATACTCAGATTAGGTCTGTTAGATCTGCAGGTCTCAATAGACCTACAGATTAGTCTTAAGAGGATCCTCTTTTGATGAAGAAAGGTTTACCACTCTCCAAAACAAGTCAGTTCTGCCTGTTAGTAGGTGCTGCTACTGTGTGACTGTGATCCAGCAATGACATGGGGATAAAGTTTGAATGAGAAAATTGATGACTAATTGAAAGGAGGA
Organism: Hirundo rustica; assembly: GCF_015227805.2. NCBI lineage: Eukaryota > Metazoa > Chordata > Aves > Passeriformes > Hirundinidae > Hirundo > Hirundo rustica. The sequence goes on from NC_053488.1 coordinate 66,874,886, forward strand.
TGAACATGTTGAATTGAACATAGAATATTTCAAGAGATTTGAAGTATTTTCTTCTCAGACATTGTTTGCTCCGGATCTTCATTGTGGTTTTTTTCTAGCTGTATCTGATATAGTTGTAGATGTTGTCATTACCATTGTAACTGTCCTAAACTGCTCTGAAGTGCTAGTATGCATTTGTCTAATATGCTGTATTATTATGCTGTAAATGTCACAGGGATTTGGCAAAATGCATGTTAATTTAAAATAACTGTCCTTTCAGACAATATGTATTTTTTCTTAACAACTATTCAAAGAATCCTGCTTATATTCATGCTATGTAGCTGTGGTATGCCAAAACTAGAAGACATTTTGTTCTTAGAAAATAGAAGGTGTTTTAAAAATATGCCTTCTTTTTAAAAATGCCCATCTAAGATTTATTATATAGGTTAACCTAGTCCTCATCTTGTGTTCATGATTTTGTCACTCTTTCTCATTCACAGAGTTTGAACGGTCTGTGAATTAAGGATGGTTACTTTCCAATGGGATGACTTTTTTTGTTTTTCAGGAGAAAAATAATATTTGTGAGATGATTTCGAAACCAATAGCAATACTTTTCTGAAATTTGGTGCACTTTTCCAGAAATCTGTGATGCTTTGGAAGTCTGAACACAGATCACCAGATGGACCACACATTCTGCTTTATGTAGTTTTTGGTTTTGAAAAAAAAATTCCTCTAGAAATAAAGACGAGGATATAGTAGCAAGTGGGAGATTGTTTTCAAAATGTCATGCTGGAACTGAATCAAAGCAGTAAGACAGATAAGCTTGTATGCTCATCTCTTTCCTTGATTTTTTGTTCTCAGTGGACCTCAGAGCAAAAAAAAAAAAGTAAAATGCCTTTGGATTGTAAAAGGAAAAACACAGACATTCAGACATTTAGAAAAGTTTGTCTTGCTTACCAATCACGAAAGACCAGAGTAAACCAAAATAGAATGTCTTTCTTATAGTTCTGTTTTTGTTTTGTTGGGGTTTTTTGTGGTTTTTTTAAACCAAAAATAATAATAAAAATAAATAAATAAAAATTAATTATTAATTATAAGTGACTAAAGTGAAAATCTTTGGGGACATACAAGGCAAGAGTTCATTGCTCAGCTGGTGTCCTGGAAGAAATTTCTCTGACTGGCCCTTTTTTGTATTGGAACATGTTCTTGTGGTGATCCTGCTGAGCCTCTTACAGTTAGTTCTAGGCTGTCAAGTAAGTGAAGAGAAATTCTTAAACATTGTTGGCTTCATTTTACGGGCATCTAAGAAGGCACAATAATCCTTGCTTTTTGTGCAAAGGGAAAATAATTATAAAATAAGTCTTTTCCTCATCTGAGTTCCCATGCTTGTTTGGGTGAAAATAGGCAGAACTATTTTCTCCAGGATCATGATAATCAAAAAGAGTTTTCCTTAGCCTTCTCAGAATGCTTCCTTCTCGTATCAATAAGCAAAGTGTTGTCTCACATTCCGCCATTCATTCCACAAGCAAGAACCAGACAGAAGAAAAAAACTTTGGATCCATTTCAGATTCCTTTCAAATCTGGTTCAGGGTCAAAACGTAGCTTAACAAAACATAAAGTCTTACAAGATGTTAATTTGTTAAAGAGTTCATGCACTTTCTTGCTCTTGACTGAATCCTCCTCTGCTCAGTACTCCTCAGGTCCAGACATTTAAGAGAATGCAACTTGATTATCAGAACACTCTAGAAAACTCTCAAAGAATCTTAGGGATGTTTTCCTCTTGCACTTAATGCTATTTATACTGAGAGATCTGTTCAGCTTTTGTTTGTTTGTTTGTTTGTTTTGTTTTGTTTTGTTTTGTTTTTCTAATGGGGGTGGGGAGATTGTTTATTTGTTGTCCTTTTTTTTGTTTGTTGATTAAATTCTGCGTGAGGCCAGAATATTATAAGCCCTAAGAGGACTCATCACACTCTGAGGGTTGACCAGCAACTTCCCAGAAATGGATTAATAATAATTAACAAGACAGCTTGATCAGAGGTGTTTTGAAAAAAGCAAAAAGGTCTTAATAAAAGAGAAAATACCAAACCATCCAAAACAAAAGAAGAAAAGCCATGCACAATGCAGAGGAGTCCCTTACGTCTGCTAAGACACCCTGAAAAAGCCCCAAGAATCTTTGTACTCTCCCTTGGGAGGGTTTTTTTTGGCTTGCTGCCCAATAGAAAATAGCCACATTCCTTGAAGGACAGCTAAAGATCCAACAGGCACCTTTGTGCTGGCAGTGAGCCAATTATGGGAGAAGCCCAGAAGTTCCTGGTTCTTTTTCCTTTAAAGTTCCCAGGTATAACTTAAACTCTTTAAGTTAAAATTCTAATAAGGAAACACCCACTTGTGTGTGAAGATGCAATGTAATAGTTTTTTGTGGGTGTTTTTTTTTTGTTGTTGTTGTTTTGTTTTTTGTTTTTTGCTTTTTTGGCATAGCAGAGTTGTAATACGTCTTCTTTTTCCGTCTAAAGCAAAAATATGCTAATTTTCTGCTGTTGAAATAGTTTGATACCATAATTGCCATGTAGATCTGAATCTTTGTATTGGTTTTCACTTCTGCCTACAGTATTATAGACTGCTGTTAAAAAGTACGGAGTTTTCTGAAATGTTTAATACAGGTTTCTCATGCACCTAGGATTTTAACTTATAATTGCAAGGGAAAATTGTATTAGTTCTGCAAAGTATTGAAAAAATAACAAATGCTATTCTGAAAGCTCATTGACACTCACCCAGTGTTCAAGTGTACAGAAGGAGCAGTGTAGGAGAAAATTTTATTTCCAGAGGGAAAGCTGGAGTAATTTTGAGAGTACATACATTATCCTTCCTGTCCAGAATCTTCCCAATAACAAAAACTGACTGAAGATGTAGAATCTAGCATTAGCCTGAGTATGCTTTAGCAATTCAGTCTGATTCTTTTTTTCCTTCATGTTTATTTTAGACAAACCTGACAGACAACTGTTGGCAGCTTGAAAGTGAATAGACAGTAAGAATTTGTTCATTTTTTTCTTAATCTAGTATACATATGAGGCATATACAATTTTCCTGCTCGTCTCTTTAATTTTAATACAAAATTATTAATCTTTGAGCTTGCTCATTTTCTCTTCTGGCTGATACTGAATAATATGTGAATTTTTGGGACTGGATGCTAGTGTAATGGGTGGAAAGCAAATTATAGGAAGGCCATATGCAATGGAAAATGTATCTCAGAAAAAATATTTTAACATATCTATCTTGGCCTTTCTCCTCCCGGCAGGAGGAGAGGAAGGAGAGGAAAAAACAAAACAAACCAAAACAAACAAACAAAAAAGCAGATACCATTTTCTAAAATAATGTATCTAAATTATTAAATGTATTAAAATAACTGTCCCTTATAGTTGCAGAATCACTGTAGGCAAGGTCTGGAATTCAGGGTAACACAGAAGAGTAGGAGTTGTAATCTGCTATTGCTATTACTAACACTTGAAATATCTACTATTCTGGTAATAATAGCTATCTGCCATGCAGCAAAATATGAAATATCTGCAAGAAATCTCTAAGGTAATGCCTTGAGAACTTTAGGCATCAAAAGTAGGAGATGAAATAACTGCTAGTCACCTTATAATTCTAATGTTAGTTTATATCTCCATAATAATATTAAAATACTAACATGAATTCTTGATGCAGTAGGAGTTTGGCAGTTATTGTATTGGAATTTCTGCTATATTGATGGAGTTGAAAAAAAAATTATTTCAATTTTGCCTACTTAGGCGGAATTAGGAACTCTCTTGGTGAAAGTGACTTTCTGTAAAACACTCATAATCCAAATACATTCTTCTCTTTACTGATGATAAACTGACTCCAGTACAAAATGCTTGGGAAATTTGTGGTTGATGACATAGTTACTTCTGTTTTGGAGCTGAAACAATTGCTTATGGGTTACAGCTCAAAATGTGATCTAAAGCTTAGAGAATACAAATGGTTTGTGAGACTCTGTAATAGACCAAAAATATCCATAAATCACCTCCTACCAAGTAATGTTGTCTATATATGTCTCCTGCCTTGTAGGCTTTATTTCCCATTCTGGTAGGTTAATATTTCTAAGACTGAAGTGAAAGGGTTTGTGCTAGAAATATATGTAAACATTTATAATTTGAATTTGATGCTATTTATAAGATGATTTACAACTTTTCTCTCTTCTTTTTATTTCCCTGAAAGACCTTATATTTTATATTTCCCTGTGCTGCCCTCCTATTTGTATCACTTTCAAGATATTCTTGCCCCATATCAACTGGATTTATATATTATATGGGTTCAGGGGAAAATATTTATTACACAGCATTTTAAATCTTTTGGTTGGGCTGCAGGGGAGTACAAATATGCCAGAACAAACTTTTCGTATGTAGAATACAATTCCTCTGAGTAAATGAAGGCATAATGTCTGAGATAGGCTGATGTATCTAAATATGAAAGGAGAGGATGAATGAAAGAACCATTTTGATGAATCAGGAAAATAATTACTGAACTTGCTACTCTGCTGCACACTGTGAATATTAGTAATTTTGAGATACAATGTCTTAGTGAATTTTTATTCTATCAATTGTACTTATCTGACCTCTTTACATATAAATAACTGGAGATTTTTAAAAAAATTAATTTTGTTATTTAGAATTAAACCACTTCACTCTCTAGTTACTCCTTTTAGTTTAGTTTAGTTACCTATTGTCTATTTTTCCATATTTTCACTGGAACTTATCAGAAAAAAAAATTATAAAATTATATGCAATAATTTGAAATAGTGGCGACAAGTGAAATAAGATATTTTTTTCTTTCTAGAAGAAGGAAAATCTTATTCACAATCCCTCTCAGTTGCCCTATAACCACCAAGTTCATTCTTCCTCAGAAAACATGGAAGGCAGAAAAAACCAGCTGTGTTTGAACTTTCCTCTTCCTGAACATAAGAATAACTTTAATTTGAACATAAGCACTTTCTTTTTACATATCAATGAAGAATATTTATTAATCATTCATTAACCTGTAAAAAAATGTGTGGATAGTATAATCGTCAGATGATGTTCAATTGGATTGATTTTGGCAGGAGGAAATAGTAGATATTACAACAAAAGAAATACTTCAATCCTGTTCCAACAACAGAGTTGTTTTGTCAACTCATAGGGTTTGAATTAATAAAGTCTTCCTGCCTAAAATTTAATATGCTTGTTCATTCTTTTGATGAACTCAATAATCATTATATTGTTATGTAACATTTCTAGCTGATATTTTTATTTTGTGAATTATATTAACAAGTTCATAAATTTTAATGGCAAAAGTAATTGCTGTTAGGAAATTTAACCAGATTAGCTTAGAGAACAAGATTTTGACACGTATTCCACCACCAGAATTGTCACAGTGTCCAATTTGCGCTGACCCGCGCGGCCACAGGCTAGCTCAGTGTCTCACTGCGGCAACGTGGTAAGGTCGGAGCGACAGGCTTAAGCGTGCCGTTTCCTCCCTGTGGGAACTTGGATCCCACCACCAGCGACGGGCACGTCGATGACGCAAGCGACCCCGGCAGCTGAATGAAAGGCGGACTCTCCCGAGCAGGATGTAACGTAGGTTTATTGAGACAGAGGGAGCGCAGGGCTCTGCACTCTGTAACCTGCTGCCCAGGAGAGACCCCGAGGGCAGGAGTGTGGCAGTTTTTAAGGGGGGGGTGGAAACGGGGGTGGCGACAACCGGTCAGCCAGTCACAGGAATCGGGGGGTTAACCGGGGGTGTGAACCATAGAACTGGGGACCAACCACGAAATGAGGGGAGGGGGTCTCCCGGGCCCCAGCCTATCACTTGGCACCCCTCCCAGAGTTTTCTAGAAGCCAGGGAAAGGTCTCCAAGTGACAGACAGGGTGACCACGAGGAGAAAGGGGGGGGATTGACAGCGACAGGTGCAGGGAAGGAATGAAGGACAGAAAACGTCTGGTTTTACAGTAGACAAAACAACCAATGCAGAAGGGAAAACCAATGCAGAACACAGGGGTATTCAGTGGACTCAGCCATTATAAAAATAACTTAAAAATCTTACAAAAATAACTTAATAACTTAATAAAAACAATTCTCACACCACCACACAGAATTGTATTTTTTATGACATATAACTTGTCTTTTTTGAAGAATACTCAAAATTTTTCAGATATTTCAAATTATGCATCTCTCTAAATGCACCTTGGTAGTTGTCTCTTCAGGCAAGCTTTAGAATTAAATGCCAGGCATTACCTATATCTATCCTTATGGTCATGAAGTACTATTCTCGTATGGAAGTCTGTTGTACATTTGCATTTGCATAGTTTGATATCTCCTTCTTGTAATCTCCTGTAATTATTTTTCCATGGCCCGTCTTATTATTTTCTTTCTCTTTACCTTGCAGTTGTAATGAAGTTGAGCAAATTACAGAGGTATTATATTCAAGAAAACTGGAGTAGTTTTCATGCTTGTGATGTTGAATTGAATGCAGCAGTACTTCCAAACACATTGGAACACCTACTTTCTCATTGTCATTTATGCCTAGGTGAGGTGTCTTTTATGCAGTAGCATTTGACAAGTACTTTCTGTCCAGCACTAAAAAATGAAATTTTACATTCTTCATGGAACCACCATTAGATGAATATTTTCATCAAACTGGTTTTTTTTCAGTGCTTTTATCTATAGCATTGAAAAAACTCAGTGATATTCTGGTCACTGAAAATCTTGGGGTGTAAACAAAGCAATGTTGAGAGCTATTAAATATCATTTTTTAATAGCTTTATGCCATCCTTAAAATTTCTGGTGGTCTTAATATATTTCTTTGAGAAATAAGTTAGGTGCTTAGTCTAGACATACTAGTTAGTTTGATCCTTGGATCCTTGCTGCGTATGCATTTGTGAATTGTGTCTGTGAAATATTTTTACATCCAGTGGATTTCTGTATTATTAACATAAATTCCTGTAGATCTGCCTTCCAGAAGATGAGCTTCAGTAGTTAGTGCTTAGCAGGCTTCTGAATATGATGGCTATTGATAAACAACTGTTTGTCCTGGGACATCATATGAATGTTTCAATTTCCTCATTTAATTTCTTAATTCCCTATGTTTCTTAGTGTCTTCTTGCACTTAGTTTGCTATCTTGAGACTGCCCCTCCAATGGTCATGTGTTCTCCTCTGATATTTATTTAAAAGTGAATTAAAAAATCTAAGACTCTCAATGTGATCTAGTGCCCTTAAATGATTTCTTCATAAAATTTGATGAGCTAGTTTCAGACAATCCAGGAAATGGCCTAATTTTATTAATATAATTTGCGGGGAAAGTGGACTAACAAAATTTCTGATTACCCAATATCTTAATAGGAAACTGCTGGAGACTACAGAAATTCTGGATGCCTGAGACAAAACGGAGGTGACAACCATGCATTAAACCTTTTTTTGGTCAATTTAATTTGTTTGGTTGTGGGTTTTTGTTTTGGTTTGGGTTTTTTGTTTGTTTGTTGTTTTGTTTGTTTTGTTTTTGTTTTTTGTTTTTGTTTTTTTCCCAACAGACATATCTTGAATAATTATCATATTTGGACACAGATCAGTTTGTGGAACTGTTCAGGTCACAGAGTTTGCATCAGAAGATGCTATCATTTATGTGCTATGGTTTTTCTTCAGTGATGACACTCAGCTTTCTCTAATTTATGGTGTTGTATCATTCTGGAAATCCATATTATATAGGGGAAAAAATAGGGAAATACACACAGGAAGATTGCATTTTTTCATCAGTACAATGTTACCCATGTTATTTCAAGAAAGTCCTTTACTTTGAAAGAATTCACTCTTATGGACAACATTTCTTTTTTCCCTTGGTTTCCTCAAGCCACGTGTTAACATTCTGAGAACTTCAGATCACCACACATACTGTAGTAATCTATAGATAGGCTTTTGTGAAGATAGAGAGCAAAAATACAAATTAAAAAAATACATATTTTAACATTTCCACAAGAAAAAAGGCATTCATTACACAGATTTACAGAGGGCTTTACATAGAAAATTGAACTTTTGTTGACATCTCCCCTAAGAAAATTTACTTCTTCATCTGTCAAAAACCAACTGAAAATTCCACCTTGGACACAAACATGCTGAGATCTGAAAGACTATCAGCATGGCTTATTTATCCTACAAAAATGACCTAATTGTCATGAGAGTATCTGACATGTTTTCCTCAGGCTCGTTGTTTAGGACTGTCACAGATTCGTGAAGGTGTGCTTTTCCAGTTACTAAAATGAATGAGAAAAAAGTCTAGAATGAGAATCTCTCTGCCCATATGTATTGCTTTTCCTAATATACTAGACTGAAATACTTTGCCCATACATTGCTAAGTGCTGCACAGGGGCTACTTAAGTATTTGAGATGTCCCACTAGTATAATTAGGACACTTCAACAATTTTAGAGACGTTTAAAATGTATTCAGGCAGGTTAGTACTCAATGTAAAGTTACATTGAGTTACAGGTTAGTACTCAATGCAAAATAGTGTAGGAGAGACGAAAAGTGAAAAGTTCACTTTGGTTGCCGAGACACTTGACAGTGATATGTTTCCATATTAGTAGATGTTTCAACATTTTAGAGTAATAGAAAGCTCCATTGCTCTACTGAAGCTGTTAGAGAAAATTCTATCTGTTCTGAAGTATGCTAATACCAGCAGTATGAGCTTCTTCACGGATCAAAATTCAGTCAAGCCCATGTCAAATCCATTTTTTTCCCTGCAAAAAATTTTAGTACTTCTACATCAAATTACCAAAAGATCAGCAGAACAACTTTACTTCAAAAAAGTTCTAAATATAATCTGCAATGCTGTCACAGATTTAAAAAAAAAAATAAAAGTCATAGTAAATATAGTTTTGTACAAAAGTAGGAAAACTGAATTAAATCTTTTTCTCCCAAGAATATTCCGCTGTGTCCAAAATCATCTTGCAGCTTTCCTCTTCGAGATCCAGATCTGTCAGACAGTCTTCAAGGCATTTCCCAGTACAAGAACCCACAAAATGAAAATCTGTTCCTCTGTGTGTTGTCAGTGTTGTATGTCACCTTCTGTGACTTTTGGCTACAAAACACCAAAGCTGCTAAAAATCAACAGATTGAAATATCATTGTTTTGAAGACTCAACTGACCTTGAAAGCCTAGCTTTTGTATAAATTCCTAATAGCATTATATCATGGATCTCATTACTATTATAAACATTAAAAAACCCTAGTGATCATAAAAAAGTTATATTGTAAAATACAACAGTTCAAATGACAATGTAGAAGAGAAGCATATCCTATTAACAAATGCAGAGAATGATGAACCTGGGGATCTTCATGAAGAAGCAATAAAATATTACATTAAATACCGAAATTTTAATTTTCCATCAATTTCAACTTTTCACTACCCTATCAAATTCAAACAAAGGATATTCCTTTGTTATAGCTACTAACTTAAACTCTGAGAAAAAGACAACTTTTTTTATAGGCTATATATGTCATATTATGGAAAAAAACTGTTAGTGATAAAGATAAATGGAGATGTATAATGTTAAGATATCTTGTCAGAACCTTAAAATACTTGGAGTTAAATTAAAAAGCTTATTTTGGAATATCATTCTAAAACTCTTGTCAGTTTTGCAACTAGAAATTAGGCTGTAATAGACAAAGACAACCCCAAAAGTAATGAATATCCTTTGGTAATTTCTCAAAATACTTGAAGTGGTTTCCTCTTTGTGAAAAATAACAGAAATTTGAGTTTATTTCAATTTATTTATTCTTATCAGAAGTGAACTAAATCTATTACTTTGACACATTTTTAAAATAACTCCAGAGGAAAGTTATGCTTTAGTCTTTGCATGCATTTTAGTTATGACTATTGTGACTGTTTTCCTATTTTTAAATTTTTTTTTTCTCACATTCTGGATTTTTTTCAGACAGGAAAAGAAAAAAAAATTATGGGGGTAGGGGAAGGGCTGAGTTCTAAAATAGTACCCAAATGAGCATCATAAAAAATATTAAAATGGTATTTATTACAGGTGAAATAAGTATTTTTCATGAGTATGTCAAGCAGTCTGGTGATATCTTGCAGAACAGGAATCATACAAATATGATTTGAGGTCACAGTGGAGTACATCTGCTAGAGTTTTACTTTTATTTCCCTTCAATATATCAAGTCCATCAATTTAAATGTGAATGACCTTTCTGTAACATTTCCAGCTACATTCCACAATACATTTCTCCTCTAATTTCACTACTGACGAGTGTTCTCTGTTTCCTCTTTACCTGGTCCTTCCTTTTGTTCAGGAAGAGAAAAATGAAGCCTTTTACCCTCCAGCTCTTCTATGCTGTCTTCTGTTTTTTATCTTTAGCTTTTCCTTGCATTCTCTACACCAGTGTTTCCAGGCAGCCTCTTCTGAAAACCAGGTTCATGTTCTCACAGAAAATCTTCTGGTTGAGGAAAATTAGGAAAAGCAGTTATGATCAAGGAAATTGTTTTCAAAAGAACTTTTTGTCATGGATTTCCCTTAGGTTATGTCTTTTTAAACATAGGTTGTTCAGCTGTCGTGGGTAGTACAATAAGGAATAAAACTTAAAATGTTCTTAACTAGCTCATGTAATGTTTTGTAATTCAAAATCTAAGGGATTTTTTTGTTGGTGGGTTTTGGGTTTTTTTCTTAGAGCCATAGAGTGGAAATTGTTTCAGTGACTTTTTTTAATGAACAAGTATATGATTTTCATTTATTAATAAAATTGCTACTCATTTTTTGCCTTAAACAGTGGGTGTTACAAAGCAGGTATTTTTAACTTCTGCTGAAATCTAAGGAATTATTATTATTACCTTTACTATCATTACTATATTAAAATTAAAACAAGTTCTTTTCATCACTTTACCTCTTATGTTACTTCTGCTTAAGACCAAGACAAATAAAACATCTACACTCTGTTGCCATATTCTGTTAGCTTTTTGAATGTTTATATACTGCAGTGGAGTTTTCTCATGCTTGTAACATAAACAAGAGTTGTTTTTCACACTCCTTTCTGATGAGAGTCAACTGATTGACTTCTAGCCTGGCCAGTGGGATGAAGAGGTGGTAACCTTTTTCTTCAATCCCCGGTCATTGTCCAGAATCTATATAAGCAAATTAATTGTAATAAATTTGCTTTTTCTTCAGCCTTCTTCTTTGAGTCAGAGAGTGTGTGAGTATTCATTTTCTCTTTGTGTCCTCTAGTGACAACACTCTAGAGTGAGGGACAATTGCTGAATACCAACAACATTGCAAATCAGCTGTACTCACTACGCTTATGAAGGCGAGCTTTGTCATTATGACTTCCTTCTGTCATTTAAAAAGGTTTGGCAAAATAGACAAGACCAGTCTGAGAAATTAAAAGCTCAAGTTCTTAGCAGTTGAGATGAATAAATCTACAGGTGTTGGAGTAAGATTTGCAAAAGGCTTTCACATCCATGTCTGTATCTCTGATGTCTCAGAATGCTCATTTGTTTTGCAGATGCAACTTTTCCACTTTTCTGTGTGGTCCATAGTTAGCAAAATGAGTATGGGATGTGCCATTATCCTGATTGATGCACTTCTGCTGACCTACACCGTGGAACCTTCTGGTCAATACCTTTCTTGTACGAACTTTCAGAATAAAATAAAGTAGTCTAAAAAACAAGACTCCAGCTCTTGGCTTTCACTTGTTTATAAAAAGGAACTGTTCTCTAAACTTCTGAAAAGAATGTGTCTCAGGATTCCTTCGGGGCTTGATAATGAAACAGTAGACAGAAACTTGTCATGGGCAGAACTTCTGTATGACACAGGAAGTAGATTAATAGATTAACAACAAATTTTAACCTATAGTTAATTGTATACTTCTTTAAAAGCTGTCATCCAAAACTATTAAATTTTGACCTGCAATGCATTTGGGGGTGAATGTATTATAAGCTTAAACGGTACAAACACCAAAATGTTTTCCCTGTTGGTTTCTGTTATTTCAGATGTCCTTGGCTCATCTCTGTAAGACTGCAGCTGTGTACCAGTATGGCTGGCATGCCTTGCAGTTCCCTGCACAGTCACCTACAGAGGGTGTCACAAAGACCCTCTCCATCTAACTTTTTCATATTATCCCACAGTTTACCAGGAACAAGCTTGATAATAGCCCTCTCCCCTATCATATTTAGTTTAAAGGTCAGCCAATAAATCTCACTAATTCCTTTCTCATTGAGGTGATGTCTGAGGGCTGATGCCAGCATGCCTGACCCTGCATAGGCCTTATCATTGACATATCATTGTCAAAACACCAAAATTTTGGTGATGACACCAGCTGCGAAGACAAGTATTAATAGACTCAGCCCATCTGTTTCTTTCAATACTGCTGCTTTCAACTGGAAATATAGAGCAGAAAATAACCCAAGATTCCTATACGAAATGTTCAAAGGCCCTGAAGTTCTTTTGATTGCCCTCAGACTATGTGTTGCCACCTCCTTGCACCCTGCATTGAAGATCAGTAACAGGCAGTAATCCGTCAGCCACACCAGCTTAGAAGTCTCCTGGTGAGGTCCTTAACACAGGGATTGGGCCCAGTTGGCATACCAGGCCCTCTCTTCCCTTTAGAAGGAAATCTCCTACACTAAACCCCATATTTTCTTCTTCTTTTAAGTGCCTATAATATAGTGGATTGATGACACTGATTGTGGTGGTGCCTCTGGTGCAACTGGACCTTCATCCACTTCATCCTTAGGCTAGTCTTCCACACACAAAGCATCAGACCTATTGTGCAGAGGCACCTGGGCGAGTGAGGAAGATGAAGAAACATTTTGCTTGCCTCACAGAATATGGGCTAAGCTGTATTTGCTTCTTGCTTTACAACCAATACTTCCTTGCTGGGGGATGGATAGAGGACCCTCTTGATCTTGAATTATTTCTGGTGGCTGCACCTGTCTTGTGGAAGCCAGAGCGTACTTCCACACATATGCACACAGAATATACACTACCCTGTAGTTAATGCCAATCTACTTTCCCTTAAGTAACACGAAAAAATGGTGATGCATATTTCATAGTGACACTTCGGCTAGATAGGATAAGAAAGAGTATTTCAGGTGTCACAGTAAATAGTTCTTTTCTGTACGAACATGGCAAGGTGTTCAAGAATACTCACCTGACATGCAAATTCCTTTAGCCATGTCCAACTTAGCTTAGCTTTGAGCTAAAAAAATGACTGGCATGAAAGAATATTTGCTCACTCTATTATTCAAAAGAATAGTGAGTCTTCTCTGACATTAAATTTCTATGGCAGAATATGGGGGATTTTTAAAAATAGAATGTTAATATATAAGGGTGGGAAAAAGATATCTCATGTTGCTATTGCAGTATTATAACCTAGCGAATGCCTACCAGACCAACAGATCTAGCTTTGCAGTGGAAATTCTTGTAATTGCCTAATCAGTTATTGTCCAAAGGTAAGCAATAACTAACTATTGTTATATTGACAGATGCCTGGAAAACAGATTGTGCTGCGCAGAGGGCATAGATGAGATGAATATGTGCTTCAAAACAGAAAATTATAAAGACCAGTATTCGGACTTGCCAATGCTTGTGCATCTCTTTCAACTCAGAATATTCTATGTTTCTATGAATGATGAGAATTTACAATGACAGAGGGTCATTTAAAGATCTGAAAATATATTCTATTGTTTAACAGTAAAATTAAATGCTTGCACAAGAGTCAAATCAATGTGGTTCCAAAGGTTCTTGCTGGGAGAACTTTAGAGAAAATTAAAACCTGAAATGAAAAGTGGCATCGGGTGAAAGGGGATTTCAATACAAACAAAACTTAATGGAAGCTTAGCTCATAAAGACCACAACTGTCTCCCACTATCAGCTTTATAGCTTTTGATTTCACTAATCAACCACTACCGTTCCTCAGCCAAATAAACTTTCAGGATCTCCTCATCCATATTCACCATAATGAAAGATTTTATCAGGTATTTTTAATGACTTATTCTGCCACATTTAGCTCTCAGATTCTGATATACTGGAAAAATGGCAGAGTCTCGAATTTGTTTTTCATCAGCTTTTCCTGCTGAATATTCTTGAGACCTATTCTCATTTATATCAATGGATCAGAATGTAGACAGTACTGAAAATAAATTGTGGAATACTTTTAATGTGAAGTGATATTTTGTAAGTGATGTTTATTTACTGGCGACTGAGTCTAACCTGCTTTAGGCCTCGCCTCTGCTCCAGATCTGGGATTGTGTCTAAAGAATTATCAGCATATTGTTTTTTCCTACAAGCTGATGTCAAATGCTCCTACTATGTCACTGGTTTTAACCTAGCCTATATCTTTTTTTTTTTTTTTTTTTTTTTTTTTTTTTTTTTTTTTTTTTTTTAATTTGCCAAACTGTGACATCTCAGTGCAGACAATGATTTTTCAAGAATGTTAAATGACAGAAGAAAACCACGCCCATAGATCTCCTCATTTTAGTATGACATAAATTTATTTATACACATTCAGTATGTGAACATATTGAGATATTTTCCCCCCTCCAATATAAAAAACCACTTTATTCTAAGCCATCAAGCAGTCAAATTGCTAAAATATAAATAGTTTAGTTAACAACTCTGGCTCCACCAGTTACAAACATATGAACTTCACAGAAGCTACCCTGCAGTGAATGATTAGTTAGCATTGTCATTGTTAATTTTATCATGCATGGAAGTTCAGGTTGAAACTTGGAATTCTGTAATACTTTGCTCAGCTTCCTGTATCACAATACTTTTAACCTACCAGAGCTACCCAGTTTTCAATATGGCACTATGCAGGATATTTTGAGTTTATTAAATCTTGTTAAATGTATATATTTTATTGTTCATGTTCTGAAGTGAAGTAAAAATTATATTTCTTTAGCATTAACAGATTCTGTTAATTTAGGATTAACAGAAGTTGCACAATTTTTCTTTATGTTGTCATATTTAGGCCTATAAGAGAGGTTACATTAAATTATATAATGTCCATGCTTTTCTTATTTTATTAAACATATTAAACCAAACAAATCTTCATTATGGAGTACAATGCAGGAGAGCTAGTTGAGTACCTTATAAGACCTTGTTTAATAAATGGCAGAAGTAGACGAGTGTTTGCTAAAATATGTATCAGATGTTCTTGTTAATTTAATTTTCTTCATCTGTGTCTTCAACATATTCTTTCTAGCTTTTCATCTTGATTGTACAGATGTTTAAGAAAGAAGAAAGAAAAGAAAATCTAGTTATTAAATGTGATAAGTCCCTATAGTTTTCCACAATTTTAAAAACCCTCTTCATTTTTAGTGCCCTTCTGCTTTTGGATGTTTCATAAATAAACACTGCCTCCAAACAGCAGCACTTTTTTTGGAGAAAAGCCTCTGTCCTTGCTGGCACTTCTCTCTACTTCCTCTACATTTTGAAATTTATGAACAACTAAGTTTGGTGCAGTGAGATACAGGTTGAAAACAGGTTTTAAGCTGCATTTGTTATAAATAAAATTTTACAGCTTACTTATGTTTATAAATATTTCAGGAGAAGTCTAAAAGGAGGAGATATTTGGTGAATATTTTGTGCTAGATAGCTTAGCCTCGATTTTGATTTCAAAAGAAATCTTCTTCCTGTGCACTCATTTATCTGATGGAATAAACTTAATTATATTTTCATAAATTTTTTCATTTGCTGGCATAAAGCTGATGTCAAGAGATTAACTCTTACTGTTCTAGACCAAAAAACATTTTTGTTTTTTGTAACTTTCTGTAAGAAGTTACATTTTAACAAAAATTGTTAAAGCGAGACCATAACAAATCAGCGTATGAAGCAGGACATCTGAATTCCAACTATTTGTGATTTTTGAACAAATATGCCTAAGAAAAGCTTTCAAAACTCAATATAATTTCACAGTTCTTGAAGTCTTGAATATCACCTAAGTTTTGCACTGGTAATTTTAGTATAACATCATAAATTCATTGATTTATTGAATTTTCTTGATTTACTTTGTCAGAAGTTAAGTGGATTTTAAAAAAGATTAGGAGTCATTGAAGGTCCTTTGAGCAGGTCTGGCATTTCCAGACAAGATGCAGTGGACAGGCATTTTGTATGTCCACTGTGGCTTCCTTCTCTTAGCATCAGCAAAATGCTAAATAAAACACATTGTATTAAAGAAGGTACTTCCACCCCCTACACCTCCACACACACACACTGTTCCGGAGAGGTTAGGAATGTCTCAGCTGGAAGCTGCTATTCTGGTTAGCTTCAACCCATTCAAAGCTGCAGTTCAGGTATCAGATGTTGTGTACGGTACCGAAGAAGCTGCTACTTCTCAGAATTTTTCTCAGAGATAACAACAGACAAGAACCTGTCAGATGGTTTAAGGAACATGAAATACCATAAATAGCTGGAACAGATCTAAATTATAAATATCTACCCTCACTGACCTCTCAAAGTTGCTGAACAAGAGTGCTATCTTATACTGAGATTTGTTCTAACCTCTTTTTCCATAGCTCTTAGTTTAGCAATTTTCCACCCACAAAATATTTGCATAGTACCAAATACTGTCTGGTAAAGAAAAAGCAAACTCATAAACATAGATATATTTATATTATGATACTGCATAAACACTAAGACCATTGACAGTTTAGTGAGACTCTCCTGAAAATCCTAATGCATTACATGTGTAAAAAACTCTTTTCTTTACAGATACTTAAATATTTTTTAATCAAATTTTTCAGGCAAAAGTTTTTTAAAAGGGACACTCAGTAATTGCTGGACTACAATAATTACTATCTTCCAGTTCATATACAGACACTGAAGATCCAAATGTTGTGAGGAAAAATATTACTGCTTGATATCAGAATACAGTTCTCAGTTCTTCTTGTGCAGGATTGGAGAATCTTTGAAAATGGACACATTACCAAAGTACCCTCCCATTTAAAAGAGTCTTCAATAAATAATGAAAAAGTTTTCCAGCTGTTTCCTTTAGGACATAGAGCTCCTATCACAATTACTTCTTTCACAGTTAACTTTCCAAAGGGAAGGGAAGAGGGCAGAGAAGAATAAGTTGTTTAAAAGATGTTCTTCTTCTCACCACTGTGTATTTGTGAAATAAAAACCTTTGTACAGACATTATAAGGTTAAATTTTTTGGCAACTTTGAGGAATCTGTGGTCCATTATAATAGGTTGATCCTTTTTTCTGCCTATGAGATAGGAAGATTCCTTGAATAATTAAAGTATGGCTTTGTTTCCAGCGTAAAAAAAAAAAAAAAAATTACAATCCATGGCAGTGTTGAGAAATTTCAAACTAGTGTAAGGTAAGCTAAATCTTTACTCTACATGGAGATATTCAAGTCGTGTTTTTGCAACCTGAGAAAAATCTTAATATATTTGGCTAAAGATTTTTTTCCCGTTTGTGCAAAAAATATGAGCTTCCCATTAAGAAAAGAAGTAAAAGACTATCTCAGTAAATTACATAAAACTGTGCATACCAAATTCATGAATAATAACTTGCTTGAAGTATGGTAGAAAATGTTAAGTAGATTAAAATTATAAAGGTGATTTTGGGAATAAACTCAGAATAATACATAACTTGAAATACTGGCAAGCTGTCCTTCAACCTAATTTGGCTTCCAGCTGTGGCTCAAGCTCTGAGATGAAGAGATTTACCTTGAGTAATTGTCATACAGACTGAGACAAAGATAAAATGTAGTGCAATTGTACAGCAATTGATCTTTGAACCAACCACTCCAGAATGAAAAGTCATTTACAATGATCTATTTGAGATATTTTTATATCACTTTTTTTTTTTTTTTTTTTTTTTTTTTTTTTAATATACTTTGAACAAAAATGTCTTTATTTTCTGAATTGGAATCCCTTTTGTTAAACAATGACAAAACAATTTTTTGAAAATAAAATAACAGACTGAAAAGTAGTATGCCTTGTCCATTTTCTGTGTTTGCTGCAATGATTTTGTTAAGTTCAAATAGAGTGGGAGAGGGCATTTGTATATTTGTATATATTTATGGATGTAGCCGAGAATTTCTTCATAGTGTAAGTGAAATCATAAGTCTAATTCAAGTGTCATCAGGATTTTTTCTGCTCTGCATGGTTTAAATTAGGGTTATAAATATCTAATTTTTCCCAGATCCACCCTTTGTTGCTTCTATCTGTGTAACAATATTGTTGTTGCACCCAAAGACAAACAGAAGTAAAACAAACCAGCCACAGACACCAAGTTCACTAACAAGTTTTCTATCACAGCTAAACCAAACAAAAACAAAGTTAAAGGCAGCTGGGGAAACTTACTGGCTGAGGAAGCCCAAGAAGTGCCCTTTCTCAGGCCTTCCAAATTTGCTGCGTTATGGTCTGTTGCAGGCAGCAGCAATGCTATATTATAGGGCTGTAAATTAAAATTTCCAGTAGAGAGTATGTGGGTTTGTTGACTGTAGACTATGATATGATTCAGTAAATCTAGAATTCTGACTCAGTTACAGTAAATACTAAATTTACTTTTGCTCTTGCATTGGCTACTTGGCATCCTGCTACAAATGTATGCAGTTCAGAAAATGAAGTACTGACACCTCCAAATCAAAGACTAAATCAGAAAAATTTCAGCTGTTGAATTAGGGACTTGTATTGGCAATGGCCGGATTTAAGTGCCATTTGGAATTGCATCTGATTTCCAAAGAAACAGAAGTAGCAAAATACATATATTTGGTGCCTGGTCAAAAAAAATATCCCACATTTTGTATCTTTATAGAGCCATATCTTATATATAGATATAAGTCAGTGGAGGTTTGTGCCATAAAATGAATCTGACAATTACCAGGAAGACATCGATATAATTTCCTCTTTATAATTTCATGGTCCAAGTATTCAACAAAAAGCATCTAAAACCATCTAATTTTTTTTCACAGGTAAAGACAATACAGTTTTCTCAATAGTAATATGAAACTTCCCATACTGAGTCCTAAATTAGGCATTCAAGGTTGGAGGAATAAGAAGCCTAAGGATCAAGGAACAGGACACAGAAACAGAGAGGACTTAGAATCTCTGTAGAAGGCTTATTTAAAAGCTGTGAAGTTTTTCCTTGTACTGCATTGCCTGATAGTAGTCTTGAGTGACAGTTGATCTTATATTTGTGAGCTGCATAGTTTGCAGGAAATGTTATTGGTAAATGAAGGATCTATGTGTCTATGCATAATAAAAGAAAGATATTCTGCCTTGTGTAAAGAAAATCACCACCACCACCACCAAACAAACCTCCAGCAGAAGTCCATTTATTCTTTCATTGGATGTAAAGAACTTAACCAGACTGCAAAACACCTAAAATAGTCCTCCCTACCAGGTTGCATAGCAGCGGCACTGGCAGTGAGTTCTCCTCCACTTTCATTGTAGGTAGAAAGTCAGATTATAATATTGACCAATAGGGAGAGAAAAATGGATTTTCAGCAAGACACTGCTTCTCTATTAGCAACACTATTTTTCCTGTTGATGAAAGCTGATTAAGAATAAGAGTTTGGAGACAGTAATATTTTGACAATGAGAGACATCTGAGTAC
Source organism: Hirundo rustica (assembly GCF_015227805.2). Classification (NCBI taxonomy): domain Eukaryota; kingdom Metazoa; phylum Chordata; class Aves; order Passeriformes; family Hirundinidae; genus Hirundo; species Hirundo rustica. The sequence goes on from NC_053488.1 coordinate 66,894,484, forward strand.
ACCTGCCCAAACAAAGTTGGAACTCCTTTGTGAGATGTCTAGGAGAATTTGGCATATAGATGTGTTTAGCCTAGTGTCTCAGTTTCGCATTTACCATTTTCTACTATGGGCCTTGGCCAAGTTTTTATCTAATTTTTTCTGATATTCAAGGTGCACCACTATCAATCACTCCCACCTGTGTAAACCTCATTTCCCTAATGAAATGAACTGTGATATTCATGGAAGATTATGACAGAACTACAATCTTGACCTCAACATCTAAGCTCACAAGAAGAGTGTTCAATATGCAATTCATAGGAATGCAACACTATTAACAATTCTCATGATATTCTGAAACCAATATTTATTAATCAAGTAGTCTAAGAAGCTTGAAGGAGGTACTTTTACTGATCTTTCTTTAATATTGTAAATAGTAAATTACTTTTAAAGCACATGTGAAACTGAAGAGCAATTAAAATGTAAACACAGAGGTGAACAGAAAGAGGAATCAAATAAAATTTTAACTTGCCTTTACCTGCTTTTTTTTTTTTTTTTTTTTTTGCTTAAATATCAAACTTTTTAATGAAGAAAATAAAAAACGATGATAGAGTTGCAGTGTTGCAATTTACTTTGCTGTTATTCCAGTCATTAGGACATTTATGTCCAATTTGTAAGGTGGGTTTAATTAGAGTCCCATAGTGTTTTTGCGAACATGCAGTACACAGATTAATAAAAATATCTAACAGCTGTTTATAGTAGTTATTCTCTTGTACAGTAAAATATTTATGTTTTAAAACAAAAGCAATGTAAAATTCTTCTTCATGACTTAAGATCTTGGTAGCAGCATAAATTTAGAAGACATTAAAATATTTTATTAGAATGGTGAAAGAGTTCATACTGCTGGTACAAATAAAGCAGCAGCATAAGAGGGAGGTAGTCTTTGCAATGGGTCCAGAACAGTGTATTACCAATGGCACTGAAAAACAGCATGGAAACTAGCATGACAGTGCAACAAATGTTCTGCCCAATTGTCCTCAGTGTGATGGAAGAATTAATGAGTAGTTTTTCCAGTCAGTGTTATTGCTTGACATATTTATGACAATTGGTCATGCTGGATTCTGTAGCTGTATCAAAGGGGCCATTATATCTCTCTACAACAGGAGTTGTGTCACTGTCCAAATATAGGTTGTAACTTATTTCATATATTTGATTCAATTATAAACTTCAATTGCTTCATGAACATGTTAGTAAGGGTGCCATGGCACACTCATGCTCCCTTGACAAATGAACTCCACTTGGTAATCTAAGCACTGAAGAAAAATTAATCTTAAAGTTGCTGATTTTTATGGTAAAATTCTGCAAACTTTGACTGATAAGCATCACAGAGTAATTACAGTGCAGAATTGGACCTAGATGATCCTTTGATGAGGACTGTATCTCATAGAAAAAATATCATGCTTCTGAAATCTCCCGGTATCATGGGTTGGCACAATTTTTTTTTCTGGTTATAGAGAAATGTGAGACGTTTTTCCCTGCCCTGACGGTAGAGTGGTTTGAGGGGGAGGACAGAGACCTATCAAAAAGCCGGCTGGGATATTGGCAGCTAAGGTGACCAATGGGAAATGTCGATGTGACTTCGGAGGGGACATTTAAAACTAATCTGCTGCTGATCGGCCCTCTCTCGCTTTAGAATCAGCCATGAGGTAACATCACAGGCAGCGGGCAGGCCTGGGTCGCGTCCTGCTGCCCCTCTGGGCGGCCGGGCCAGGCCAAGCTGGGCCTCTGGAAGATGCTGCCCGCATGGAGAGTGGGGGGAGCCCAGGTCAGGACCCCGTTGCTGGCTGGGCAGCTGTATGGGAGCAGCCCCGGTGAAGCCCTTTTACAGCTTTGTGGTAGCTCCGAGCCAGACCGCCCTGGATGAGACCAAGGGGTAGAAAAAAGGACATCTACCAGATTCCTCCATCAGCACAGCTTTGCATTTCCTTCAGCCCTGCAGCCCAGTGCTTGCACACGGCCCTTGCAGGCCCGGGCAGATTTAGTGCTTTTCTAGCAACATGGAATTTTAAGCACAACTCTTCCTTGAGAGAAAGGAGAGAGAGAACAGAGGATATGTAGAAGAGACACCGAATGAAGTTGGTTAGATTAGAAGTGAAAGAACTAATTATATTAGAATGGGATTGAAGAAGTGGACATTTTTAACTGGACTTCTCTAAGGTAAACTGTGGAGAAATGGACTGTTCTTTGCAGCATCTTAGTGTTGTTGGGTAGTGACTTATTAAAGAAACATGGGTATCGATCTAGTATTGATACCCAACTGTGATGGACAAAAACTCTCTAACAAAGTTAGAAAGTGTATGTTTATTACGGCCAGGCAGCACGCGGGATAGTTCCCTAATTCGAACTGCGAATTTCACAGGTAATTACAAAGCCTTTTGTTTACAAAAGTGTTGAATACCCAAAATACAAATACATATTCATACCCCTGTCACCTCCCATTCCTCACTTCATATGCTAATTAGCATAAAAAGCTATTAAGCATGCATAGTTTGTTTCTTAAAATGAGTCAGGGGTCTCTTCTGAGGAGGGGTCACCCAAAATGACGAAGTAAGATGAGTCTTCCTTGTCCTGACATTTCTACCTTTTCAATGCATTCGTGACAAATGAATCCTTGGTAGAACTTATAGTTTCCTGTGTTCAATGGGTTCTTTAAACAGGAAGTCTGCAGTTATCTTATATCTTATTTACTGTATTTTGTTTTTTGTTACAAGCACATCTACATAAACATAAAGCTGACAAGCAATTAGTTACTAAATCCGGGATAGTTTATCTAAGATCTGGCTTCTGTTAACTGCAAGCAAAGCTTCTCTACCTACTTCAGCTAATTCAGGAACTATTATCTTAACTTTCCTAAAATCCCTAATTCTTCAAATTTAATGTCTCAGGTAAGAATGTTATTCTAATCAAAACTGAGGACTGATGTAATTGAAATTTATTTGGGAACTTTAAAGACCCTGCTCCTGGGTTAAAAGGAGGTCTCAGCCTTTGAGACAAAGACGATTTTAGACTAGAAGTAGTATTCATAAATAGTACCCCAGATACACTGAGAAGCTTTGCTGATAGAACATCACAGTCTGCGAAAACTCTGGGTGGCAGCAGATGTGTGACATTGGGAGCACTGGACTATTTTGTCTTGTGGCAAACGTCTTCATAAAAAGATCTTAGAGAGATAGAGAGACTCTTCTGCTAAAAGTAATGAGTAATTATGTCTAAATAGTGAAACTGACTGAAAATCTCAAGTTGTGTCTTTCTATGTTGTTTAATAAGGAAGTTAATCATTTGTAAGAGGAGAGAAGCGTGTTTTAAAGTGTCATTCAATTTTAGTTTAAGTTTTCTTTTTCTCAGCTTTTTTTTTTTTTTTTTTTTTTTTTTTTTTTTTTTTTTTTAATTCTTTTAGTGTGTGTTAGTTAAAACTATTTTTTTGTTCATTTTTAGGCTTAAGCCTGCTTTGGTGTTTTTTCTCCTAATCTCTCCCTCCCACAAAAAGAGAATAAATACTAAAACACCTACATTAATTGGTGCTTCTGCCCGGTTTTATTAAATTAAAACCATTACACCTGGAAAAAGAGACCACAAGCAGTCCAGGGCCTCAAGGAGGGTGGGTGTTGGGGAGAGCTGCTGTCAGAGATTGAAATATTATAGTTCATGCCTGAAACATTTTCATAAAAGGCTTTTGTATTGCAAAAGTGGCAGAGATGACCCTCACATCCTGAACAGGCCTCCTGACTGAGTCTTTACACTGTTCGCTGATGAAGATAAGATAAAGTAGCAACTCAGGGCTGGGGACATTCACAAAGCACCAGCTTAACACCTTCGGAGTGGAGGGCACAGCCCCAGGGCTATCAGCTGCCAGGCTCACACAGACCCTCGCACCAAAGGGCGGGGGAAAGGTTTTGGGTGTGTGTCGGAAAAGCCTCTGGTCAGAGGCTCGGTCCCCGTGCAGAGGAGATCGGCTGAGGGGCCTTTCACCTCGGGAAAAGCTTACCCACAGCAGAGGGGGTGCCGTGGCCCATCAAGGGCTCCCACAAAGGGGTCCCCAGACCCCGCACTGCTGCACTGCAGGTAATGCCACTGCTCCTCGGTGTTGCAAGGGACGGTGTCAAACTGCAGGGGGGCTCCTGGGCCTTCCCAGCTGCCCAAAGCTCTCTTAATCCACCCAACTCCGCACTCTTCGGCGTGTGGCGGCGACGGGAGACCCTCACCAGCAAGAAACCAGACGGAGGGGAGCAGCGAGGCAGCGTTGGGACCCCTGGATGGGTGACATGCTTCCACCTAACCCCTGCCACTCTCCTCTGCTCCCCTACCTCTT